>NC_137131.1:27335808-27365808 GCF_949319135.1 Squalius cephalus | reverse complement strand
GGCGAGGACACGAATTTATGGCGAATAATGGAAACAGGAAGTGTGTTATAACTTCTGCATACATTAACTGATCTTGATTAAACTTCAGCAGTGTGTTCGTTGTAAGAGGCCGATCACATGGATGTGACTATTGTGAGTCAAAGTTATAGCGCCACCAACTGGCAGCAGGAAGTGTGTCACTTTCAAAATGCTTTGAAATCACCCTCTTATTTTTACCCGATTTGCTTCAAACTTTATGTGTATAATGTAGACACATGGCAGATGTAGACCTGTGAAAGGTTTATTGATATCTTAAATACTGTTGCCGTGGCAACGCATCAAACTTTAATATTCTCTTCAGATGCTTTTGAGACTCTTAACATACTTGAAATTGGATGAAACTCGACAGACACATCACATTTATTATCCAGTAGACATGTGCAAAGTTTCAGAAACGGGCGTGGTGAGGGGCTCAGTAGCGCCACCTTTAGTCAAAAATGGGAGCTTAGTTTTAAGTAGAGTCACAAAAATCGTTATGTATATTGTTCTCATCAAGCCGGACAACTTTCTAATTTATAGTCATAAGCTGTGACCAACAGGAAGTGAGATATTTTTGTTTGAATGTGATTTTTTGGAGAATTCTCTCCCTCTCTCTCTCTGCCTCTGCGTCTCTGTGTGTGTGAGGGGTGGGGGATTTGTCTTTTGAGTGAGATTTGTTTAAAATTCCTGTTTTTCAAGGTTTCAGGGGCTTTTGGGGCCTTTAACGTGCTCGAAAACTCTTGAAACTTTGCACACAGGTCAGAACCCGCGGCCATCAGGGCCGGGCTGAAGCTGGTACCCGGGCGTGGCAGGGGGGCTCAACAGCGCACCCTGGAACGGGATCCGAACACTTGTCCATAAATCAAACACACTTGCATGTAATGATATGAAACTCGGTACACATATAGATCTCATCGGGCCGAACAACTTTCGTACTTTTACTTTTTACGCCAGCCCAACAGGAAGTCGGCTATTATGGGTTGTTTGGAGAACGCTTGCTGTGGAATTTGAAACACTTCTCCTAGAGAATTAATTAAATCGCCACCAAACTCGGTGTGCATGAAGTCAAGACATTGAGGATGCTAAATTGCGGACGGATTTTTGATATCTCAAACGGTTTGGCCGTGGCGAGGACACGAATTTATGGCGAGAAAAGAGAAACACGAAGTGGAATAACTTCTGCACACATTAACTGATCTTGATGAAACTTCAGCAGTGTGTTCGTGGTAAGAGGCCGATTAGATGGATGTGACTATTGTGAGTCAAAGTTATAGTGCCACCAACTGGCAGCAGGAAGTGTGTCACTTTCAAAATGTTTTTGACAAAAGTGGGGGGGTTAGTTTTACCCACAATTACAAAAATCAGTACGTATATTGGTCTCATCGAGCCGGACAACTTTCTAATTGACAGTTATTAGCTACGACCAACAGGGTGTCAGATATTTTGGTCTGAATATGGATTTTTTGTTAAATCAGCCTCTGAGTTTTTAGTTACTCCTCCTAAAAGGTTTATTTTGTTCCCACCAAACTTTTTCAACATGATAAAAATATATTAATGATGCTAAATTGTAAACGGATATTGAATATCTCAAACGGTTTTGCTATGGCGAGGGATTAAATTAATGTCAAAAAGGAAGCAGGAAACATCTCATAACTTCTAAAAATGTAATTATACACCATTTATTTTTATATAAAATTATACAAATACTAGAACTAAACCTATTTTATTCTGTTTTTGCAATTCAAGAAGTATGAAAAAGTTAAAAACAGGCTATTTAGTGCTATTTTGTTCAACAAAAAAGCAAACATAGGGCTATACTGCCCTCTTGTGTCCAAAAGGATATCAAACTAGTATATAAAACGTTTTACTAGGTAGGCCTATTGTATTTAAATATAAATTTATTAGGTATATGACTGTGAGGATATTTTCCCATCGGTTAATCGACGTGTGACACGAGCGGGTGCTTTTAAATCGCTAATATAAAAGTGAAAGTAAAAAACGGACGTCCGCACGGACATTGATAATGGTGCACGTTGGAAAAAATGATACTTTTAAACATAACACTAAACCGCCATTAGGTGTCGCCAGGCGACCATCTTAATGAGCGAGTCATTGATTCATTCGTTCAAACGATTCGTTCCAATGACTGAGTCATTCATGATTGAGACAGATGTTTATGGATTGACCATTGAATCTTTAAGTCAACCGATTCGTTTCAAAATGCTGAATCATTCAGTAATGAGAAAACAAGTTGCTGTGAGATGCGCAATGGTTCTGCTGTGATCTTTGTTTAACTATTTTTGCTGCTGAAACAGAACAAAAACAGTCAATATTGCATCTAAAATGTAAGTGACTTAATTGTAACTGTTTATTAACCTGTTGTATGAAATCAATGTCACAGTTTCAATCGTGATTGTATTCAGGAAGTAGTTGCCTACTCGTCAAGTGAGGTTGCTTAACTCTATCATGTTATAAAATATATAAAAACTCCATATTTGTAATTTTTATAGTCAGTATGTTGTTAACTGGTTTGCTTTTTTGTGTGCTGCGCTCATTTGTTTACAATTCTCCTGGAGAAGCAGCATGAGCCTCAGCAGTGCAACCTTGTTACCATTGATCAGTAATACATTCATTTTTAACCGGTGATAGCAACTTAAAATGAATGTAATGAAATTAGAATAATCTCTCGTTTTAGTGACTCCCAAGTTATTTTTTTGTTATTGACATTCTAATCAGGCTATACTCTGGTCGGGCAAGTAAAATTCTCTTTCAGGTAGGCCTATTGTATTTATATATAAATATATTAGGGATGTGACTGTGATAAAATTTTCCCACCGGTTAATCGGCGTGTGACACCGCTGAGGGCTTTTAAATCGCTAACTATAGTATACTATATACTAGTAAAATACAGACGTCCGCACAGACATTGATAATGGTGCGGAGTAGAGCGAGCGTTTTCAATGTATTCCTATGGATGTAGGAATTAACTAAAACATTTTATTTATGTTTTTGTGTCCACTGTTCAACCGCAACCGCGTCACACACACACACACATTCCAGAATTGCAATCTTGACATCGCAGCCTGTTCATTATAGCCCTAATACAATATAATAATAAAAATAGTCAACCTAACATAAACGAATTACACTGCTCTGTTTAAATAGTCAGTAGTACAATTTGTACCATTCACAGAAAGCAGAGCTCCACTGTTTCCAAGCACATTTTTGCGCGTGTGAAGAGGATGATTTTTTCCATCGATATTGGAACACGAGTGAAGTACAAAGCCTATAATAAAGAATAGTTTAGCATCCAAATACATCGCAAATATTGAAACATTTTGATTCTAATGAGAGGGTTACGTGAGACCAACACTGCTTACTTTCGTTTTTATTTTTACATTAAATTTAAAGGATTTGTTGTGGAATATTTTGAGTGTATCATAAAATCAGAATAAGGTAAGACAAGTAATATTTTCTGTCTTATATATATATATATACGTATATATATATATATATATATATATATATATATATATATATATATATATATATGTATATGTATATGTATGTGTGTGTGTGTATATATATATATATATATATATATATATATATATATATATATATAAATATAGCTGCGAGCAGCGATGGAGGGCCAAAGCCGGCGGCACCGCCATCCCCGGTGCCTTTAGGTAACTAAAGGCTCCGGGGTTGCGGTGCCACCGGCTTGGGCCCGTAATCGCTGCTCGCAGCTATATTTATTATTATTATTATTATTTTGTCAAACTTTCGGGCACTTTTGGGGCCCTTAACATGCTCGAAAACTCTTGAAATTTTGCACACAGGTCAGAACCCGCGGCCATCAGGGCCGGGCTGAAGCTGGTACCCGGGCGTGGCAGGGGGCCTCGACAGCGCCCCCTGGAACGGGATCCGAACACTTGTCCATAAATCAGACACGCTTGCATGTAATAATATGAAACTCGGTACACATATAGACCTCATCGGGCCGAACAACTTTCGTGCTCTAAGTTTTACGCCAGACCAACAGGAAGTCGGCTATTATGGGTTGTTTGGAAACGCATGCTGTGGAATTTGATGTACTCCTCCTAGGAAATTCATCCATTCGCCTCCAAACTCGGTCGGCATGAAGTCAAGACATTGAGGATGCTAAATTGCGGACGGATTTTTGATATCTCGAACGGTTTGGCCGTGGCAAGGAAACGAATTTATGGCGAATAATTCAAACAGGAAGTGTGTTATAACTTCTGCATACATTAACTGATCTTGATGAAACTTCAGCAGTGTGTTAGTTGTAAGAGGCCGATCACATGGATGTGACATTTGTGAGTCAAAGTTATAGCGCCACCAACTGGCAACAGGAAGTGTGTCACTTTCAAAATGCTTTGAAATCACCCTCTTATTTTTACCCGATTTGCTTCAAACTTTATGTGTATAATGTAAACACACGGCAGATGTAGACCTGTGAAAGGATTATTGATATCTTAGATACTGTTGCCGTGGCAACGCATCAAACTTTACTATTCTTTTCGGATGCTTTTGAGACTCTTCACATGCTTGAAAATGCATGAAACTCGACAGACACATCACATTTATTATCCAGTAGACATGTGCAAAGTTTCAGAAACGGGCGTGGTGAAATGGCTCAGTAATAATAATAATAATAAATTTATTTTGTATAGCGCCTTTAAAAGTAGCTTTCTCAAAGCGCTTTACAGACAAGCATAACAGCAAATGAATAAACACAATGGAAATACAAAACAAATAAACACATAAAATCAAGTTCATGTAAAAGCAATCCTAAAATAAAATGTTTTAAGAAGAGATTTAAAAGTCACTAATGTACTTGCTTCCCTGATGTCGGCCGGGAGAGAATTCCAGAGCTTAGGAGCATAGACAGAAAATGCTCGGTCACCCCACGTATGAAGCCGTGTCTTCGGAACAACCAAAAGACCACTCTGAGAGGAGCGCAAATTGCGACGTGGTGTGTAGGGGATTAATAAGTCAGTCAAATACTGAGGTGCCAGATTGTGCAGAGATTTATAGGCCAGCATAAGGATTTTAAAATCAATACGGTACCTAACAGGTAGCCAGTGCAGGGACTCCAAGACCGGGGTTATATGGTCCCTGGCCCTGACCCCAGAAAGTACTCTAGCAGCTGAATTTTGAAGATATTGTAATTTATCCAATGATGATTTAGATACCCCAGCTAGAAGACCATTGCAGTAGTCAATGCGCGAAAAGACAAAAGAGTTTATCAACTTCTCAGCTACCGAAAAGGACAACATAGGACGTAGCCGGGCTATATTTCTAAGGTGATAAAATGATGTCTTAACTGTATTCTGGACAAAAGGCTCAAATGACAGTGTGGCATCAAATATGACACCCAGATTTTTTAATTTGGTCTTAAACTCCAGTGCAACGCCATCAACAGACAGAGTAGGAGACCCAACCTTTCGCAGTTGATGTGGAGATCCAAGAAGCATAACTTCTGTTTTTGAGCCGTTTAGAGACAGAAAATTATTGGACATCCAAGTCTTTATCTCAGCAATACAGTTAGAAAGATGCCCAACGTTCACTTGCTGACCCGGTCTAGTATGTATATAAATCTGTGTATCATCAGCATAAAGGTGATAGTTAAGGTTGAGAGATTGTAGTAATTGACCAAGTGGATAGATGTACATACTAAAGAGTAAAGGACCCAAGACTGACCCTTGTGGAACACCCGTATGAACAGAACCAACTTTGGACCTATAACCACCCATGAAAACAAATTGACTGCGGTCAGTGAAATAGGACTTGAACCAGTCAAGAACAGTCTCTGACAAGCCAAATACATGTTCGAGGCGATCGAGTAGTAGGGCATGGTCAATAGTGTCGAAGGCTGAACTGAGATCCAAGAGAATGAGAACGGACGTGGAGCCGGAGTCGGAGGCAATTAGTAAGTCATTAGCGACTTTCACCAACGCAGTCTCAGTGCTGTGTAATTTTCGAAATCCTGATTGATGTGGCTCACATAGTTTATTTTCAATTAAGTGTTTGTTTAATTGAGCTGCAACCACACCCTCCAAGATTTTAGACAGAAATGATAGATTTGAGATTGGGCGATAATTTGACAGATTTCTCACATCAGAATTTTGCTTTTTTAAAACAGGAGTGACTGCAGCAGTTTTAAGTGCTGCTGGCACCTCCCCAATTGATAAAGAGTCATTTATTATAGCAAGAACTGAGGGACATAAAGGACCAAAGCAAGATTTAAACAGGCCACCAGGCATGGGATCAAGTATGCAGGTGGTAGCTTTCATACTAGAAACCTGGTTGCAAAGCATCTCAGGTTGTAATAAAGTAAATTTGGATAAAGGAATGCCAGAGAACCTAGGAGTATTAACTGTAAGATCGGCAGACTGCAAGGAATGAATATTTGTGCGAATATTGTAAATTTTTTCACTGAAAGATTTGAGAAACTCATTACACAGCCAGTCAGATGAAGTCAGAGAACTGACACTATCTACATTAAGTAGACTGTTAATTGTGTGAAAGAGCTTCCTGGGATTGCTTTGATTATTATCAATAATATTTGAGAAATAGGCAGATCTTGCAGTTTCAATGGCTACTCTGTAGTTTGACAAGCAATCTTTCCAGGCCTGGTGGAACACATTTAAACCAGAGTGACGCCATTTTCGCTCTAATTTCCGACACACAGCCTTCTGTGTACGCAAATCACCATTATACCAGGGGGCTGACTGTGCAAATGAAACATTACGTGTTTTTATGGGTGCAAAGATGTCCAAGTTGGCTGTAAGGACATTATTAAATACTGAAATTTTATCCTCAAGAGGAGCAGAAGACATGCCAACTAATGAAGATACAATCGAGTTTGCAAAGGTAGCATGATCAATTGATTGCCATTTACGGAAAGAAATAGTTCGTGAAGTCTCTCTACTAGAATGAAATGTCTCAATATTAAAAAAGATAGCTAGATGATCAGAAAGTCCAGTATCCACAACAGAGAGATTAGAAAGAGATGAGTCATTTGCAATAATTAAATCTAACGTGTGTCCTTTACAGTGAGTGGGGACATTTACAAACTGAGAAAAATTAAAACAGTCCAAGAGTGATAGAAAATCCTTGGCCAAGGGACAGGCTTTCTGATCTACATGCAGGTTAAAATCACCCAGAATCAAAATTCTCTTAAATCTGACGGACAATATAGAGAGAAGATCAGCAAACTCAGACAGAAAGTCCTTATTCAGTTTAGGAGGTCGATAGATAGTGACCATGGCAGAATGGAGAGCAGAGTGAGTATCAGACACATTTAAAACAAGACATTCAAAAGTTTTAAAAGGAGGAACGGATACAGGGTGAATCTTGTATTGCAGTTTGTAAAGAACTATAATACCACCACCTCTACCTGTAGTTCGTGAAACGTCAATGAGTCCGAAGCCCGCGGGAGTCAGCTGATTAAAAAGAAAACCATCGTCCTGTTTGTGCCATGTTTCCGTGATGAAAAACAAGTCCAGCTTCTTGTCCATGATAAAATCCGCCAGCAATAGAGCTTTGTTGTTCACAGAGCGCGCGTTTAGTAGCGCGGCTTTTAAAGGGCTTGCAGACACCGCATCACAGAAATGCCGCTCGTACGGCAGAGCAGAAAAGTTAGTAAGATCAACCCCGGAGGAAGACAGTCTTGTAATCCTTCGCCGGCAGTTCAATACTGGGATGGAGGACGACGAGGAAGAGATGTAGCTTCGTCCTGTGCTCCGATGAATATACCGCTTGGGCCGCAGTAATCCAGTCCTGTCACAGTGGTCATAGGTGTCCCCCGACAGATAGTAATTCCGCTTCAGGGATAAGAGCTGGCGAGAGGTGTACTGTAAGGCCATGTTCATTAAAGCCTCGTCTGCGTCAGCTCCCAATAAGCCTAACTGTGAGTCCACAGAGCCGATAGAAAGCAACCAGGCCAACACCAAGAAAAACAATTTCCCGGCAAACATGAAGAGAGCACACCGCATCACAACGGATAGAGAGGAGCGGCAGCCAGAGCGCGCCAGCGTACCCTGCTCACCCGTCAACCGGAAGTCGGAAAATGAATGTGACCAGTTCGCAGTAGCGCCACCTTTAGTCAAAAATGGGGGCTTAGTTTTTCCTAGAATCACAAAACTTCATAGGTGTATTGTTCTCATCAAGCCGGACAACTTTCTAATTTACAGTCATAACCTCAGACCACCAGGAAGTCAGATATTTTGGTTTGAATGTGGATTTTCTGGAGAATTTTCTCTCTCTCTCTGTGTGTCTGTGTGTGTGTGTGTGTGTGTGTGTGTGTGGGGGGGGGGGGGGGGGGGGGGGGGGGGGGGGGGGGGGGGGGGGGGATGGGGGTTGTATATTCCATTTAATCTTTGTTTTTCAAGGTTTCAGGGGCTTTTGGGGCCCTTAACGTGCTCAAAAACTCTTGAAACTTTACACACAGGTCAGAACCCACGGTCATCAGGGCCGGGCTGAAGCTGGTACCCGGGCGTGGCAGGGGGGCTCAACAGCGCCCCCTTGAACACGGTCTGAAAACTTGGTCCATATATCAAACATGCTTGCATGAATTAATATGAAACTCAGTACATATATAGACATCATCAGGCCGAACAACTTCCGCACTCTAAGTTATTAGATCCGCCCAACAGGAAGTCGGCTATTATGGGTTGTTTGAAAAACGCATGCTGTGGAATTTGATGTACTCATCCTAGAGAATTCATCCAATCGCCTCCAAACTCGGTCAGCATGAAGTCAAGTCATTGAGGATGCTAAATTGCGGACGGATTTTTGATATCTCGAACAGTTTGGCTGTGGCGAGGACACGAATTTATGGCGAGAAAAGAGAAACACGAAGTGTTATAACTTCTGCACACATTAACTGATCTTGATGAAACTTCAGCAGTGTGTTCATGGTAAGAGGCCGGTCAGATGGATGTAACTATTGTGAGTCAAAGTTATAGCGCCACCAACTGGTAGCAGGAAGTGTGTCACTTTAAAAATGCTTTTGACAAAAGTGGGGGGTTACTTTTACCCACAGTTACAAAAATCAGTACGCATATTGGTCTCATCGAGCCGGACAACTTTCTAATTTACAGTCATTAGCTCCGAGCAACAGGAAGTCAGATATTTTGGTTTGAATGTGGATTTTTTGGATATGTCAGACTCTGAGTTTTTAGCTACTCCTCCTAAGTGGTTTATTTTATTCACACCAAACTTTTTCAACATGATAAAAATACATTAAAGATATATATGTATATATATATATATATATATATATATATATATATATATATATATATAGCTGCGAGCAGCGATGAAGGGCCAAAGCCGGCGGCACCGCCACCCCGGTGCCTTTAGGTAACTAAAGGCACCGGGGTTGCGGTGCCACCGGCTTGGGCCCGTAATCGCTGCTCGCAGCTATATTTATTATTATTATTCTTATTTTTCTGTCAACCTTTCGGGCACTTTTGAGACCCTTAACGTGCTCGAAAACTCTTGAAACTTTGCACACGGGTCAGAACCCGTGGCCATCAGGGCCGGGCTGAAGCTGGTACCCGGGCGTGGCAGGGTGGCTCGACAGCGCCCCCTTGAACGGGGTCCGAAAACTTGGTCCATAAATCAGACACGCTTGCATGTAATAATATGAAACTCGGTACACATATAGATCTCATCGGGCCGAACAACTTTCGTACTTTTACTTTTTACGCCAGCCCAACAGGAAGTCGGCTATTATGGGTTGTTTTGAAACGCATGCTGTGGAATTTAATGTACTCCTCCTAGAGAATTCATCCAATCGCCTCCAAACTCGGTCAGCATGAAGTCAAGACATTGAGGATGCTAAATTGCGGACGGATTTTTGATATCTCGAACGGTTTGGCCGTGGCAAGGAAACGAATTTATGGCGAATAAGGGACACAGGAAGTGTGTTATAACTTCAGCATACATTATCTGATCTTGATGAAACTTCAGCAGTGTGTTCGTTTTCAGAGGCCGAACACAAGGATGTGATTATTGTGAGTCAAAGTTATAGCGCCACCAACTGGCAGCAGGAAGTGTGTCACTTTCAAAATGCTTTGAAATCACTCTCTTATTTTTACCTGATTTGCTTCAAACTTTATGTGTATGATGTAGACACACGGCAGATGTAGACCTGTGAAAGGATTATTGATATCTTAGATACTGTTGCCATGGCAACGCATCAAACTTTAATATTCTTTTTTGATGCTTTTGAGACTCTTAACATACTTGAAATTGCATGAAACTCGACAGACACATCACACTTATTATCCAGTAGACATGGGCAAAGTTTCAGAAACGGGCGTGGTGAGGGGCTCAGTAGCGCCACCTTTAGTCAAAAATGGGGGCTTAGTTTTACCTAGAATCACAAAACTTGGTATGTATATTGTTCTTATCGAGCCGGACAACTTTCTAATTTACACTTATTAGCTCAAAGCAACAGAAAGTCAGATATTTTGGTTTGAATGTGATTTTTTGGAGAAATTTCTCTCTCTCTCTGTCTCTGAGTGTGTGAGGGGTGGGGGTGATTTGTCAGTTGAGTGAGATTTACTTTTTCATTTGTTTTTCAAGGTTTCTGGGGCTTTTGGGTCCCTAAACGTGCTCGAAAACTCTTGAAACTTTGCACACAGGTCAGAACCCGCGGCCATCAGGGCGGGGCTGAATCTGGTAGCCGGGCGTGGCAGGGGGGCTCAACAGCGCCCCCTTGAACGGGGTTCTAAAACTTGGTCCATATATCAAACACGCTTGCATGAATTAATTTGAAACTCGGTACACATATAGATCTCATCGGGCCGAACAACTTTCGTGCTCTAAGTTTTACGCCAGCCCAACAGGAAGTCGGCTATTTAGGGTTGTTTGGAAACGCTTGCTGTGGAATTTAATGTACTCCTCCTAGGAAATACATCGATTCGCCTCCAAACTCGGTCAGCGTGAAGTCAAGACATTGATGATGCTAAATTGCGGACGGATTTTTGATATCTCGAACGGTTTGGCTGTGGCGAGGAAACGAATTAATGGCGAGAAAAGAGAAAAACGAAGTGTTATAACTAATGCATACATTAACTGATCTTGATGAAACTTCAGCAGTTTGTTCATGGTAAGAGGCCGATCAGATGGATGTAACTATTGTGTGTCAAAGTTATAGCGCCACCAACTGGCAGCAGGAAATGTGTCACTTTCAAAATGCTTTTGACAAAAGTTGGGGGGGTTGTTTTACCTACAGTAGCACAACTCAGTACGTATGTTGATCTCATCGACCCGGACAACTTTCTAATTTAAAGTCATTAGCTCCGACCATCAGGAAGTCAGATATTTTGGTTTGAATGTGGATTTTTTGCAAAATCAGCCTCCAAAAGGCACTAAAAGCCTCAAATCTTCTAAAAATGTAATTTTATACCATTTATTTCTATATAAAAGTATACAAATATCACAACTAAATCCATTTTATTCTGTTTTTAAAAAGAATTTTATTCTAATTTTATTCTAAATTTTAAAACAGTAAAGTAAAAAAAAAATTAAAGTCATACATAGGGCTATACTGCCCTCTTGTGTCCAAAAGGACATCAAAATAATAAATAAAACTTTTTACCAGCTAGGCCAATAATGTATTTAAATATACATTTATTAGGTATGTGTCTGAGGATATTTTCCCACCGGTTAATCGACGTGTGTGACACGAGCGGGTGCTTTTGTATCGCTAATATAAAAGTGAAAGAAAAATACGGACGTCCGCACGGACATTTATAATGGTGCACACACAAATCACACACACGTTGGAAAGAATTATGCTTTTAAACAACACTAAACCGCCATTAGATGTCGCCAAGTGACCGTCTTAATGAGCGAGTCATTGATTCATTCGTTCAAATGATTCGTAATCCATAACATACAGATCCATAAACATGGATCCATAAACATCCAATCCATAAACATAAACAGATGTTTATGGATTGATCATTCAATCTTTGAGTCAACCAATTCGTTCAAAATGCTGAATCATTCAGTTATAAGAAAACACGTTCCTGTGAGATGCGTTCTTCTGTGATCTTTGTTTAACTATTTCCGCTGCTGAAACAGAACAAAAACAGTCAATATTGCATCTAAAATGTAAATGACTTCATTTTAACTGTTAATAACCTGTTGTATGAAATCAATGTCACAGTTTCAATAGTGATTGTATTCAGGAAAAGTTAGGTACGGAGAGCGAGCGATTTCAACGAAATCAGAACTAAACCCATTTTATTCTTTTATTATTATTATTATTCAATTTAAGAATTATGTTTGAGTTTAAAAAAAGCCAGAATGTTTTAGTCCAAAAAATAAATAAATCATGCCATGGATTGCTTGAAATTAATTTTTTTTATTATATTTATTTTTTCGTTTTGGCTTTGTTTATAGTTTATTTTTAATTTTTTATTCTTGTTCCGTTCTGAATATCATTACATTTAAAGGATTTGTTGTGGAATATTTTGAGTGTATCATAAAATCAGAATAATTCTCTCGATTTAGTGATCCCCTACTTATTATTTTATTTTATTTTTTTCTTTGTTCTAATTAGGTCAGGCAAGTAAAATTATCTGTGTCTTGTCCCTTAAATGTATGTATATATATATATATATATATATATATATATATATATATATATATATATATATATATATATATATATATATGTATGTATGTGTGTGTGTGTGTGTATATATATATATATATATATATATATATATAAATATAAATATAGCTGCGAGCAGCGATGGAGGGCCAAAGCCGCCGGCACCGCCACCCTGGCACCAGGATTGCGGTGCCACCGGCTTGGGCCCGTAATCGCTGCTCGCAGCTATATTTATTATTATTAGGGCCCAAGCCCTGAAAGGGCGAAGGCCCTATTGTTTTCGGTAGGATTATTTATTATTATTATTATTATTCTTATTTTTCTGTCAACCTTTCGGGCACTTTTGAGACCCTTAACGTGCTCGAAAACTCTTGAAACTTTGCACACGGGTCAGAACCCGTGGCCATCAGGGCTGGGCTGAAGCTGGTACCCGGGCGTGGCAGGGTGGCTCGACAGCGCCCCCTTGAACGGGGTCCGAAAACTTGGTCCATAAATCAGACACGCTTGCATGTAATAATATGAAACTCGGTACACATATAGATCTCATCGGGCCGAACAACTTTCGTACTTTTACTTTTTACGCCAGCCCAACAGGAAGTCGGCTATTATGGGTTGTTTTGAAACGCATGCTGTGGAATTTAATGTACTCCTCCTAGAGAATTCATCCAATCGCCTCCAAACTCGGTCAGCATGAAGTCAAGACATTGAGGATGCTAAATTGCGGACGGATTTTTGATATCTCGAACGGTTTGGCCGTGGCAAGGAAACGAATTTATGGCGAATAAGGGACACAGGAAGTGTGTTATAACTTCAGCATACATTATCTGATCTTGATGAAACTTCAGCAGTGTGTTCGTTTTCAGAGGCCGAACACAAGGATGTGATTATTGTGAGTCAAAGTTATAGCACCACCAACTGGCAGCAGGAAGTGTGTCACTTTCAAAATGCTTTGAAATCACTCTCTTATTTTTACCTGATTTGCTTCAAACTTTATGTGTATGATGTAGACACACGGCAGATGTAGACCTGTGAAAGGATTATTGATATCTTAGATACTGTTGCCATGGCAACGCATCAAACTTTAATATTCTTTTTTGATGCTTTTGAGACTCTTAACATACTTGAAATTGCATGAAACTCGACAGACACATCACACTTATTATCCAGTAGACATGGGCAAAGTTTCAGAAACGGGTGTGGTGAGGGGCTCAGTAGCGCCACCTTTAGTCAAAAATGGGGGCTTAGTTTTACCTAGAATCACAAAACTTGGTATGTATATTGTTCTTATCGAGCCGGACAACTTTCTAATTTACACTTATTAGCTCAAAGCAACAGAAAGTCAGATATTTTGGTTTGAATGTGATTTTTTGGAGAAATTTCTCTCTCTCTCTGTCTCTGAGTGTGTGAGGGGTGGGGGTGATTTGTCAGTTGAGTGAGATTTACTTTTTCATTTGTTTTTCAAGGTTTCTGGGGCTTTTGGGTCCCTAAACGTGCTCGAAAACTCTTGAAACTTTGCACACAGGTCAGAACCCGCGGCCATCAGGGCGGGGCTGAATCTGGTAGCCGGGCGTGGCAGGGGGGCTCAACAGTGCCCCCTTGAACGGGGTTCTAAAACTTGGTCCATATATCAAACACGCTTGCATGAATTAATTTGAAACTCGGTACACATATAGATCTCATCGGGCCGAACAACTTTCGTGCTCTAAGTTTTACGCCAGCCCAACAGGAAGTCGGCTATTTAGGGTTGTTTGGAAACGCTTGCTGTGGAATTTAATGTACTCCTCCTAGGAAATACATCGATTCGCCTCCAAACTCGGTCAGCGTGAAGTCAAGACATTGATGATGCTAAATTGCGGACGGATTTTTGATATCTCGAACGGTTTGGCTGTGGCGAGGAAACGAATTAATGGCGAGAAAAGAGAAAAACGAAGTGTTATAACTAATGCATACATTAACTGATCTTGATGAAACTTCAGCAGTTTGTTCATGGTAAGAGGCCGATCAGATGGATGTAACTATTGTGTGTCAAAGTTATAGCGCCACCAACTGGCAGCAGGAAATGTGTCACTTTCAAAATGCTTTTGACAAAAGTTGGGGGGGTTGTTTTACCTACAGTAGCACAACTCAGTACGTATGTTGATCTCATCGACCCGGACAACTTTCTAATTTAAAGTCATTAGCTCCGACCATCAGGAAGTCAGATATTTTGGTTTGAATGTGGATTTTTTTGCAAAATCAGCCTCCAAAAGGCACTAAAAGCCTCAAATCTTCTAAAAATGTAATTTTATACCATTTATTTCTATATAAAAGTATACAAATATCACAACTAAACCCATTTTATTCTGTTTTTAAAAATAATTTTATTCTAATTTTATTCTAAATTTTAAAACAGTAAAGTAAAAAAAAAAATTCAAGTCATACATAGGGCTATACTGCCCTCTTGTGTCCAAAAGGACATCAAAATAATATATAAAACTTTTTACCAGCTAGGCCAATAATGTATTTAAATATACATTTATTAGGTATGTGTCTGAGGATATTTTCCCACCGGTTAATCGACGTGTGTGACACGAGCGGGTGCTTTTGTATCGCTAATATAAAAGTGAAAGAAAAATACGGACATCCGCACGGACATTTATAATGGTGCACACACAAATCACACACACGTTGGAAAGAATTATGCTTTTAAACAACACTAAACCGCCATTAGATGTCGCCAAGTGACCGTCTTAATGAGCGAGTCATTGATTCATTCGTTCAAATGATTCGTAATCCATAACATACAGATCCATAAACATGGATCCATAAACATCCAATCCATAAACATAAACAGATGTTTATGGATTGATCATTCAATCTTTGAGTCAACCAATTCGTTCAAAATGCTGAATCATTCAGTTATGAGAAAACACGTTCCTGTGAGATGCGTTCTTCTGTGATCTTTGTTTAACTATTTCCGCTGCTGAAACAGAACAAAAACAGTCAATATTGCATCTAAAATGTAAATGACTTCATTTTAACTGTTAATAACCTGTTGTATGAAATCAATGTCACAGTTTCAATAGTGATTGTATTCAGGAAAAGTTAGGTACGGAGAGCGAGCGATTTCAACGAAATCAGAACTAAACCCATTTTATTCTTTTATTATTATTATTATTCAATTTAAGAATTATGTTTGAGTTTAAAAAAAGCCAGAATGTTTTAGTCCAAAAAATAAATAAATCATGCCATGGATTGCTTGAAATAAATTTTTTTTATTATATTTATTTTTTCGTTTTGGCTTTGTTTATAGTTTATTTTTAATTTTTTATTCTTGTTCCGTTCTGAATATCATTACATTTAAAGGATTTGTTGTGGAATATTTTGAGTGTATCATAAAATCAGAATAATTCTCTCGATTTAGTGATCCCCTACTTATTATTTTATTTTATTTTTTTCTTTGTTCTAATTAGGTCAGGCAAGTAAAATTATCTGTGTCTTGTCCCTTAAATTTATTTATATATATATATATATATGTATGTATGTGTGTGTGTGTATATGTATGTGTGTGTGTGTGTATATATATATATATATATATATATATATATATATATATATATATATATATATATAAATATAAATATAGCAGCGATGGAGGGCCAAAGCCGCCGGCACCGCCACCCTGGCACCAGGATTGCGGTGCCACCGGCTTGGGCCCGTAATCGCTGCTCGCAGCTATATTTATTATTATTATTATTATTTTGTCAACCTTTCGGCCACTTTTGGGGCCCTTAACATGCTCGAAAACTCTTGAAATTTTGCACACAGGTCAGAACCTGCGGCCATCAGGGCCGGACTGAAGCTGGTACCCGGGCGTGGCAGGGGGGCTCGACAGCGCCCCCTGGAACGGGATCCGAACACTTGTCCATAAATCAGACACGCTTGCATGTAATAATATGAAACTCGGTCCACATATAGAACTCATCGGGCCGAACAACTTTCGTGCTCTAAGTTTTACGCCAGCCCAACAGGAAGTCGGCTATTTAGGGTTGTTTGGAAACGCATGCTGTGGAATTTAATGTACTCCTCCTAGGGAATTCATCGATTCGCCTCCAAACTCGGTGTGCATGAAGTCAAGACATTGAGGATGCTAAATTGCGGACGGATTTTTGATATCTCGAACGGTTTGGCCGTGGCGAGGAAACGAATTTATGGCGAAAAAATGAAACAGGAAGTGTGTTATAACTTCTGCATACATTAACTGATCTTGATGAAACTTCAGCAGTGTGTTCGTTGTAAGAGGCCGATCGCACAGATGTGACTATTGTGAGTCAAAGTTATAGCGCCACCAACAGGCAGCAGGAAGTACATCACTATTAAAATGCTTTGAAATCACTGTCTTATTTTTACCAGATTTGCTTCAAATTTTATGTGTACAATGTAGACACACGGCAGATGTAAACCTGTGAAAGGATTATTGATATCTTAGATACTGTTGCCGTGGCAACGCATCAAACTTTAATATTCTTTTTTTATGCTTTTGAGACTCTTAACATACTTGAAATTGCATGAAACTCGACAGACACATCACATTTATTATCCAGTAGACATGTGCAAAGTTTCAGAAACGGGCGTGGTGAGGGGCTCAGTAGCGCCACCTTTAGTCATAAGTGGGGGTGTTAGTTTTATCAACAGCAACAAAACTTGGTATGTGTATTGTTCTCATCAAGACGGACAACTTTCTAATTTACATGAACCATCTCTGACCAACAGGAAGAGAGATATTTTGGTTTGAATGTGGATTTTCTGAAGAATTTTCTCTCCCTCTCTGTGTCTGTGTGTGTGTGAGGGGAGGGGGGGATTTGACTATTGCTTTTATATTGTTAATCAAGGTTTCAGGGGCTTTTGGGGTCCTTAACGTGCTCAAAAACTCTTGAAACTTTGCACACAGGTCAGAACCCACGGCCATCAGGGCCGGGCTGAAGCTGGGACCCGGGCGTGGCTGGGGGGCTCAACAGCGCCCCCTTGAACGGGGTTCTAAAACTTGATCCATATATCAAACACGCTCGCATGAATTAATATGAAACTCGGTACACATATAGATCTCATCGGGCCGAACAACTTTACCCCGGTCAAGTTTTACGCCAGCCCAACAGGAAGTCGGCTATTATGGGTTGTTTGGAAAACGCTTGCTGTGGAATGTGAAATACTCCTCCTAGAAAATTCACCGTGCCCCCTTCAAACTCGGTGTGGATGTAGTCAAGACATTGAGGATGCTAAATTGCGGACGGATTTTTGATATCTCGAACGGTTTGGCTGTGGCGAGGAATCGAATTTATGGCGAGAAAAGAGAAACACGGAAGTGGAATAACTTCTGCATACATTAACTGATCTTGATGAAACTTCAGCAGTGTGTTCGTGGTAAGAGGCCGATCAGATGGATGTAGCTATTGTGAGTCAAAGTTATAGCGCCACCAACTGGCAGCAGGAAGTGTGTCACTTTCAACATGCTTTTGACAAAAGTGGGGGGGTTAGTTTTAACTACAGTAAAGAAAAAATAGTTTGTATATTGTTCTCATCAAGCCGGACAACTTTCTAATTTACATTCAATAGCTCTGGCCATCAGGAAGTCAGATATTTTGGTCTGAATGTGGATTTTTTTGCAAAATCAGCCTCTGAATTTTTAGCCACTCCTCTTAAACTATTTATTTTATTCGTACCAAACTTTTTCAACATGATGAAACTACATTAAATATGCTAAATTGTGAATGGATAATAAATATCTCAAACGGTTTTGCTATGGCGAGGGATTAAATAATGTCCAAAAAGGAAACACTAAAAATCTTCTAAAAATGTAATTATATACCATTTATTTCTATATAAAAGTATACAAATATCACAACTAAACCCATTTTATTCTGTTTTTGCAATTCAAGAAGAATGAAAAAGTTAAAACAGGCTATTTAGTGCTATTTGGTTCAACAAAAAAGCAAACATAGGGCTATACTGCCCTCTTGTGTCCAAAAGGACATCAAAATAGTATATAAAACTTTTTACCAGGTAGGCCAATATTGTATTTAAATATACATGTATTAGGTATGTGTCTGAGGATATTTTCCCACCGGTTAATCGACGTGTGACACGAGTGGGTGCTTTTAAATCGCTAATATAATAGTGTAAGAAAAATAATGATAATGTTGCACACACAAATCACACACATGTGGGAAAGAATGATGCTTTTAAACAACACTAAACCGCCATTAGGTGTCGCCAGGCATCCATCTTAATAAGCGAGTCATTGATTCATTCGTTCAAACGATTCGTTCGAATGAGTCGATCATGATTAAGACAGATGTTTATGGATTGATCATTCAATCTTTGAGTCAACCGATTCGTTAAAAATGCTGAATCGTTCAGTTATGAGAAAACACGTGATGCGTGATGGTTCTGCCGTGATCTTTGTTTAACTATTTTCGCTGCTGAAACAGAACAAAAACAGTCAACATTGCATCTAAAATGTAAGTGACTTAATTGTAACTGTTTATTAACCTGTTGTATGAAATCTAGGGGTGGGAGAAAAAATGTATTCTTAGATGCATCGCGATGCGGACGTGGACGATTCTGAATCGATTCACAAATGTCAAAAAATCGATTCTCTAAAAAAATATTTTTCTAATAACGTAATACTGACGGAAGGCAAAAGGCGGAACTCTAAGCGGACGTGCGTGCAGTCTGTGGCGCGCACATAACAGAGAAGTTTCTTCTGCTCACCAAGGCTGCATTTATTTGATTAAAAATACAAACAAAAACAGTAATATTGTAAAATATTATTCCAATTTAAAACAGCTGCTTTCTATTTTAATATATTTTAAACTGTTATTTATTCCTGTGATCAAAGCTGAGTTTTCAGCATCATTACTCCAGTCGTCACTGTCACATGATCCTTCAGAAATTATTCGAATATGATGATTGATACTCAAGAAACATTCATTATTATTTTAAATGTCGAAAACAGTTGTGTACAGTCTTTGATGAATAGAAAGTTCAAAAGAACAGCATTTATCTGAAATCTAAAGCTTTTGTAACGTTAAACACTACCGCTCAAAAGTTTTGGGTTAGTAATAATTAAAATTTTATTTTTGGGGGAAATAAATAAAATAAATCAGTACTTTTATTTATGAAGGATGAGTTAAACTGATCAACAGTTACAGTAAAGACATTTATAATGTTAAAAATATATATATTTGAAATATATGCTGTTCTTTTGAACTTTACATTCATCAAAGCATTTTGAAAAAAAAAAATCTGTACACAACTGTTTTCAACATTGAAAATAATAATGAATATTTATTGAGCATCAATCATCATATTAGTATGATTTCTGAAGGATCATGTGACACTGAAGACTGGAGTAATGATGCTGAAAACTCAACTTTGATCACAGAAATGAATTACTATGTAAAATATTTAAAAATTGAAAACAGCTGTTTTAAATTGGAATAATATTTCACAATATTACTGTTTTTGTTTGTATTTTTAATCAATAAATGCAGCCTTGGTGAGCAGAAGAGACTTCTCCTAAAAACATTAAAAACCTTACTGACCCCAAACTTTTGAACAATAATATATATATATATATATATATATATATATATATATATATATATATATATATATACATATATATGTATGTGTGTGTATGTATGTATGTATGTATATATATATATATATATATATAAATATAGCTGCGAGCAGCGATGGAGGGCCCAAGCCGGCGGTACCGCCACCCCGGTGCCTTTAGGGTTGCGGTGCCACCGGCTTGGGCCCGTAATCGCTGCTCGCAGCTATATTTATTATTATTATTATTATTTTGTCAACCTTTCGGGCACTTTTGGGGCCCTTAACATGCTCGAAAACTCTTGAAATTTTGCACACAGGTCAGAACCCGCGGCCATCAGGGCCGGGCTGAAGCTGGTACCCGGGCGTGGCAGGGGGCCTCGACAGCGCCCCCTGGAACAGGATCCGAACACTTGTCCATAAATCAGACACGCTTGCATGTAATAATATGAAACTCGGTACACATATAGACCTCATAGGGCCGAACAACTTTCGTGCTCTAAGTTTTACGCCAGACCAACAGGAAGTCGGCTATTATAGGTTGTTTGGAAACGCATGCTGTGGAATGCGAAGTACTCCTCCTAGGAAATTCATCCATTCGCCTCCAAACTCGGTCGGCATGAAGTCAAGACATTGAGGATGCTAAATTGCGGACGGATTTTTGATATCTCGAACGGTTTGGCCGTGGCAAGGAAACGAATTTATGGCGAATAATTCAAACAGGAAGTGTGTTATAACTTCTGCATACATTAACTGATCTTGATGAAACTTCAGCAGTGTGTTAGTTGTAAGAGGCCGATCACATGGATGTGACATTTGTGAGTCAAAGTTATAGCGCCACCAACTGGCAACAGGAAGTGTGTCACTTTCAAAATGCTTTGAAATCACCCTCTTATTTTTACCCGATTTGCTTCAAACTTTATGTGTATAATGTAAACACACGGCAGATGTAGACCTGTGAAAGGATTATTGATATCTTAGATACTGTTGCCGTGGCAACGCATCAAACTTTAATATTCTTTTCGGATGCTTTTGAGACTCTTCACATGCTTGAAAATGCATGAAACTCGACAGACACATCACATTTATTATCCAGTAGACATGTGCAAAGTTTCAGAAACGGGCGTGGTGAAATGGCTCAGTAGCGCCACCTTTAGTCAAAAGTGGGGGGGTTAGTTTTATCAACAGCAACAAAACTTGGTATGAGTATTGTTCTCATCAAGACGGACAACTTTCTAATTTACAGTAACTAGCTCGGACCAAGAGGAAGAGAGATATTTTGGTTTGAATGTGGATTTTCTGGAGAATTTTCTTTCCCTCTCTCTGTGTCTCTGTGTGTGAGGGGAGGGGGAATTTGACTATTGCTTTTATATTGTTAATCAAGGTTTCAGGGGCTTTTGGGGTCCTTAACGTGCTCAAAAACTCTTGAAACTTTGCACACAAGTCAGAACCCCCTGGCATCAGGGCCGGGCTGAAGCTGGTACCCGGGCGTGGCAGGGGGGCTCAACAGCGCCCCCTTGAACTGGGTCTGAAAACTTGGTCCATAGATCAAACACGCTTGCATGAATTAATATGAAACTCGGCACACATATAGATCTCATCGGGCCAAACAACTTTTCCCCCGTCAAGTTTTACGCCAGCCCAACAGGAAGTTGGCTATTATGGGTTGTTTGGAAAACGCTTGCTGTGGAATGCGAAGTACTCCTCCTAGAGAATTCATCCAATCCCCACCAAACTCGGTGTGCATGAAGTCAAGTCATTGAGGATGCTAAATTGCGGAAGGATTTTTGATATCTCGAACGGTTTGGCCGTGGCGAGGAAACAAATTTATGGCGAGAAAAGAGAAACACGAAGCGGTATAACTTCTGCATACATTAACTGATCTTGATGAAACTTCACCAGTGTGTTCGTGGTAAGAGGCCGATCAGATGGATGTAACTATTGTGAGTCAAAGTTATAGCACCACCAACTGGCAGCAGGAAGTGTGTCACTTTCAAAATGCCTTTGACAAAAGTGGGGGGGTTAGTTGTATATACAGTAACAAAAATCAGTACGTACATTGGTCTCATCGAGCCGGACAACTTTCTAATTTAAAGTAATTTGCTCCGACCAACAGGAAGTCAGATATTTAGGTCTGAATGTGGATTTTTGGGATATTTCAGACTCTGAGTTTTTAGCTACTCCTCCTAACTGGTTTATTTTTTTCACACCAAACTTTTTCAACACGATGAAAATACATTAAATATGCTAAATTGTGAACGGATATTAAATATTTCAAACAGTTTTGATATAGTGAGGGATTAAAGTAATGTACAAAAAGGAAACGCTAAAAGCCTCATCTTCTAAAAATGTAATTATACACCATTTATTTCTATATAAAAGTATACAAATATCACAACTAAACCCATTTTATTCTTTTTTTTTTTCAATTTAAGAATTACTTATACGTTTAAAAATAGCAATTGTACTCTTTAGTCACATAAAAGTCAAGTCATACATAGGGCTATACTGCCCTCTTGTGTTCAAAATCAGGTAGGCCTATTGTATCTATATAAAAATATACTAGGTATGTGACGGTGAGAATATTTTACCACCGGTTAATCAACGGGTTAATCAATGTTGTGGAATATTTTGAGTGTATAAAATCAGAATAAAGTAAGACAAGTAATATTTTCTGTCTTCTATATATATATATATATACATATATATACACATATATATATATATATATATATATGTATGTATGTATGTATGTATGTATATATATATATATACCGTATTTTCCGGACTATAAGTCGCTCCGGAGTATAAGTCGCATCAGTCAAAAAATGCGTCATGAAGAGGAAAAAAACATATATAAGTCGCACTGGACTATAAGTCGCATTTATTTAGAAATTTATTTCACAAAATCCAAGACCAAGAACAGACATTTAATCTGGAAAGGCAAGTTATTCAACTACACAGAACAACAGGCTGAATAACGTTAGGTGTCCGGTATGTTAACGCAACACATTAACAGTTATTCAGCTACACGATAACATTAAGAACATATACCTGGGAGGCTGAATAGGCTAAATTAACATAAGCCAGCGAGCCCAACAAGCAAGTTACCAATAAACAAGTTCACCAAGCTCCCGCAATCTCATTCCACATCATTTTCTTCATCCTTGGTGTCGCTTTTGAACAACTCCGCCAACTAGAGCGCCCTCTCACGGCTGTAGACGGTAATGTTTTCTCTTGGTTCATCTCAGTCTGAATTAATTTTGATATATAAGTCGCACCTGAATATAAGTCGCAGGACCAGCCAAACTATGAAAAAAAGTGCGACTTATAGTCCGGAAAATACAGTATATATATATATTAGGGGTTTAACGGTACACAAAAATCACGGTTCGGTACGTACCTCGGTTTTAAAGTCACGGTTCGGTTTATTTTCGGTACAGTAAGGGAAAGAAATGCAAACATTAAACTGCAGGTTGTTTATTACTATAAACTTTTTTTAACAATTTGTTTACACTTTTTTGAACACTTTTTAATAAAATATAATAAAATAGATATAAAATAAAAAAAGAATAAGAAATAAAATACTGCTGCAAAGTTCTCCACTAAATAAAATACTCTCAGTCTCAAACCAATATCACATAATAAAATATAATGAAAAATATAAATAAATAACTATGATTACAGTGCAGGAACAGAAAATAGCCCTATATTAAAATAATATTAAACAAATATATTAATGTATTATTATTTTTCAATAATCAATCAACATAATCAATTTAAGATTTTTTTTTTCCACTTTTTTAATAATTATCAAAATAAAATATAGTCCAAAGCTATAGTACAAAGCTATTATTACCAGAGCATGTGATCAGAGCAGGTCATTTTACCATTGTTGCCAGCATGACTATACCAGCTCAGCAAACAGAAATCTAAGTTACTACTGAGAAATTTCACCTTATTTGAGCGGACTTTGCTTTTCCAGTGCGTGATCGGTACATGATTGGAGTGTTTGGGCCGTTAACGACAGAGCAGAACGCGCAGCGCAAACACGGACTCGAACCTTGAGCAGAGACTGTCTCTGGCAGAGAGCGCAGCGGGTCGTCGACACACACACACACGCGCGCACGCCACGGAACGGAGAGTGCGGCGGCGCACACGAAGCGGAAAAGCTTTTTTTCGCCATGCAGTCTATTTCATTGTTACAGTGACGACGGGTAAAACACGGGTAAAACCAGAGAATGTCTAATAGGAAAAAACATTAGAATCAGCTGCAGGGCGGGATTTGCGCTGAACGCGGAGACTTCCGCCACTTAATATGTTCGTGTGGAAACACGAAAATGTACCTATGTTCCGCACACAAAATATTGCATTCAGTCATTCGGTACACACGTGCACCGAACCGAAAGCCCTGTACCGAAACGGTTCGGTACGAATACACGTACCGTTACACCCCTAATATATATATATATATATATATATATATATATATAAATATAGCTGCGAGCAGCGATGAAGGGCCAAAGCCGGCGGCACCGCCACCCCGGTGCCTTTAGGGAACTAAAGGCACCGGGGTTGCGGTGCCACCGGCTTGGGCCCGTAATCGCTGCTCGCAGCTATATTTATTATTATTAGGGCCCAAGCCCTGAAAGGGCGAAGGCCCTATTGTTTCCGTAAGGATTATTTTTTTTTTTTTTCTTCATTATTTTTTTTTTTGCCTTTTTGACACTTTTGGGGCCCTTAACATGCTCAAAAACTCTTGAAATTTTGCACACACGTCAGAACCCGCGGCCATCAGGGCCGGGCTGAAGCTGGTACCGTGGCGTGGCAGGGGGGCTCGACGGCGCCCCCTGGAATGGGGTCCGAAAACTTGGTCCATAAATCAAACACGCTTGCATGTAATAATATGAAACTCAGTACACATATAGATCTCATCGGGCCGAACAACTTTCGTGCTCTAAGTTTTACAAAAGCCCAACAGGAAGTCGGTTATTATACGTTGTTTGGAAAACGCATACAATGGAATGTGAAATACTCCTCCTAGGGATTTCATCCGATCGCCACCAAACTCGGTGAGAATAAAGTCAAGACATTGAGGATGAATTCTTGCGAACAGATTTTTGATATCTCGAACGGTTTGGCCGTGGCGAGGAAACTAATTTATGGCGAATAATGGGACACAGGAAGTGTGTTATAACTTCTGCATACATTGACTGATCTTGATGAAACTTCAGCAGTGTATTCGTTGTAAGAGGCCGATCACATGGATGTGACTATTGTGAGTCAAAGTTATAGCGCCACCAACTGGCAGCAGGAAGTGTGTCACTTTCAAAATGCTTTGAAGTCACCCTCTTACTTTTACCCGATTTGCTTCAAACTTTATGTGTATAATGTAAACACACGGCAGATGTAGACCTGTGAAAGGATTATTGATATCTTAGATACTGTTGCCGTGGCAACGCATCAAATTTTAATATTCTTTTCGGATGCGTTTGAAACTCTTAGCATGCTTGAAATTGGATGAAACTCGACAGACACATAACACTTATTAGCCAGTAGACATGTGAAAAGTTTCAGAAACGGGCGTGGCAGGGGGGCTCAACAGCGCCCTCTTGAACAGGGTCTGAAAACTTGGTCCATATATCAAACACGCTTGCATGAATTAATATGAAACTCGGTACACATATAGATTTCATCGGGCTGAACAACTTTCCCTCTGTCAAGTTTCACGCCAGCCCAACAGGAAGTCGGCTATTATGGGTTGTTTGGAAAACGCTTGCTGTGGAATGTGATGTACTCCTCCTAGAGAATTCATTCAATCACCTCCAAACTCAGTCAGCATGAAGTCAAGACATTGAGAATGCTAAATTGCGGACGGATTTTTGATATCTCGAACGGTTTGGCCGTGGCGAGGAAACAAATTTATGGCGAGAAAAGAGAGGAGACGAAGTGTTATAACTTCTGCATACATTAACTGATCTTGATGAAACTTTAGCAGTGTGTTCGTGGTAAGAGGCAGATCAGATGGATGTAACTATCGTGAGTCAAAGTTATAGCGCCACCAACTGGCAGCAGGAAGTGTGTCACTTTCAACATGCGTTTGACAAAAGTGGGTGGGTTAGTTTTACCAACAGTTACAAAAATCAGTACATATATTGGTCTCACCGAGCCGGACAACTTTCTAATTTACAGTTATTAGCTCAGAGCAAAAGGAAGTCAGATATTTTGGTTTGAATGTGGATTTTTTGGATATTTCAGACTCTGAGTTTTTAGCTACTCTTCCTAACTGGTTTATTTTATTCACACCAAACTTTTTCAAAATGATAAAGATACATTAAAGATGCTAAATTGTGAACGGATATTAAACATCTCAAACGGTTTTGCTATAGTGAGGGACTAAAGTAAAGTAACACTTAAAGCCTCATCTTCTAAAAATGTAATTAAACACCATTTATTTCTATATAAAAGTATAAAAATATCACAACTAAACCCGTTTTATTCTTTTTTTTTCAATTTAATAAATATTTATAAGTTTAAAAATAGTAATTGTACTATTTAGTCCCATAAAAGTCAAGTCATACATAGGGCTATACTGCCCTCTTGTGTTAAAAATCAGGTAGGCCTATTGTATCTACTTAAAAATATACTAGGTATGTGACGGTGAGAATATTTTACCACCGGTTAATCGACGTGTGACACCGCTGGGGGCTTTTGAATCGCCAACTTAAAAACGAAAGTAAAATATGTTCGTCCACACTGACATTGATAGTGGTTGAGCGAGCGTTTCAAATTAATTCCTATGGAAGTAGGAATTAACTGAAAAAGTTCACTCTGTTCTGCTCGTTCCTCGCCGTGGATGTGCACCGTTATGAATGCCCGTGCAGCCATGAGCATTTTAGTTTAATTTTAAAATTAGAGCCTTTCGGGGGTTGATTGCTTGAAATTATTTTACAAAAGCACAATGTTGTGTTTTATTGCGACTGTACACAAATATAAGTTAACACTTTGCAGTTTGAATGTCGTCCTGTATAATGACGGAGTATGTTTTTATGTGTCCACTGTTCAAACGCGCCCACGCCACACACACACACCCACCCACACACACACGGTTTACTATCTTTTTGGGGACTCTCCATAGATTTAATGATTTTTATACTGTACAAACTGTATATTTTATATCCTTACACTAACCCTACCCCTAAACCTACCCATCACTGAAAACTTTCTGCATTTTTACATTTCCAAAAAAACTCATTCTGTATGAAGCTTGTTTACCCATGGGGACCTCTATTTAGGTCCCCACTGTGATACGAGTCCCCATGAGTCTGTGTGCATTCAGGTTAAAGTCCCCACCGGGACAGAAAAACATGAACACACACACACACACACACACACACACACACACACACACACACACACACACACACACACACACACACACACTAGCATTGCAATCTTGACATTGCAGCCTGTTCATTATAGACTTAATAAAATATAATAATAAAATGGTCAACCTAACATATAAAGATTACACTGCTCTAAATAGTCAGTAGTACAATTCGTACAATCACAGTAAGCACCGCTCCACTGTGAATTTTCCAAGGACATTTTTGCGCATGTGAAGAGGATCATTTTTCCCTTCGATATTGGAACGTGAGTGAAGTACAAAGCATATAATAAACAATAGTTTAGCATCCAAAAAAAGGTCATTATATATATATATATATTTTTTTTTTTTTTTTTTTAAGTGACAAGACAAAGAATATTACTTGTCTGATATATATATATATATATATATATATATATATATATAAATATAGCTGCGAGCAGCGATGGAGGGCCCAAGCCGGTGACACCGCCACCCCGGTGCCTTTAGTGTAACTAAAGGCACCAGGTTGGCGGTGCCACCGGCTTGGGCCCGCAATCGCTGCTCGCAGCTATATTTATTATTATTATTATTATTTTGTCAACCTTTCGGGCACTTTTGGGGCCCTTAACATGCTCGAAAACTCTTGAAACTTTGCACACAGGTCAGAACCCACGGCCATCAGGGCCGGGCTGAGGTTGGTACCCGGGCGTGGCAGGGGGGCTCGACAGCGCCCCCTGGAACGGGATCCAAACACGTGTCCATAAATCAAACACACTTGCATGTAATAATATGAAACTCGGTACACATATAGATCTCATCGGGCCGAACAACTTTCGTGCTCTAAGTTTTACGCCAGCCCAACAGGAAGTCGGCTATTTAGGGTTGTTTGGAAACGCATGCTGTGGAATTTAATGTACTCCTCCTAGGGAATTCATCGATTCGCCTCCAAACTCGGTGTGCATGAAGTCAAGACATTGAGGATGCTAAATTGCGGACGGATTTTTGATATCTCGAACGGTTTGGCCGTGGCGAGGAAACGAATTTATGGCGAAAAAATGAAACAGGAAGTGTGTTATAACTTCTGCATACATTAACTGATCTTGATGAAACTTCAGCAGTGTGTTCGTTGTAAGAGGCCGATCGCACAGATGTGACTATTGTGAGTCAAAGTTATAGCGCCACCAACAGGCAGCAGGAAGTACATCACTATTAAAATGCTTTGAAATCACTGTCTTATTTTTACCAGATTTGCTTCAAACTTTATGTGTACAATGTAGACACACGGCAGATGTAAACCTGTGAAAGGATTATTGATATCTTAGATACTGTTGCCGTGGCAACGCATCAAACTTTAATATTCTTTTTTTATGCTTTTGAGACTCTTAACATACTTGAAATTGCATGAAACTCGACAGACACATCACATTTATTAGCCCGTAGACATGTGCAAAGTTTCAGAAATGGGCGTGGTGAGGGGCTCAGTAGCGCCACCTTTAGTCATAAGTGGGGGGGTTAGTTTTATCAACAGCAACAAAACTTGGTATGTGTATTGTTCTCATCAAGACGGACAACTTTCTAATTTACATGATCTATCTCCGACCAACAGGAAGAGAGATATTTTGGTTTGAATGTGGATTTTCTGAAGAATTTTCTCTCCCTCTCTCTGTGTCTCTGTGTGTGTGAGGGGAGGGGGGATTTGACTATTGCTTTTATATTGTTAATCAAGGTTTCAGGGGCTTTTGGGGTCCTTAACATGCTCAAAAACTCTTGAAACTTTGCACACAAGTCAGAACCCCCTGCCATCAGGGACGGGCTGAAGCTGGTACCCGGGCGTGGCAGGGGGGCTCAACAGCGCCCCCTTGAAAGGGGTCCCAAAACTTGGTCCATAGATCAAACACGCTTGCATGAATTAATATGAAACTCGGTACACATATAGATCTCATCGGGCCGAACAACTTTCCCCCGGTCAAGTTTTACGCCAGCCCAACAGGAAGTCGGCTATTATGGGTTGTTTGGAAAACGCTTGCTGTGGAATGCGAAGTACTCCTCCTAGAGAATTCATCCAATCCCCACCAAACTCGGTTTGCATGAAGTCAAGACATTGAGGATTCTAAATTGCGGACGGATTTTTGATATCTCAAACGGTTTGGCTGTGGCGAGGACACGAATTTATGGCGAGAAAAGAGAAACACGAAGTGGTATAACTTCTGCATACATTAACTGATCTTCATGAAACTTCACCAGTGTGTTCGTGGTAAGAGGCCGATCAGATGGATGTAACTATTGTGAGTCAAAGTTATAGCGCCACCAACTGGCAGCAGGAAGTGTGTCACTTTCAAAATGTTTTTGACAA
>NC_137131.1:27065808-27328308 GCF_949319135.1 Squalius cephalus | reverse complement strand
CAGGAAGTCGGCTATTTAGGGTTGTTTGGAAACGCATGCTGTGGAATTTAATGTACTCCTCCTAGGGAATTCATCGATTCGCCTCCAAACTCGGTGTGCATGAAGTCAAGACATTGAGGATGCTAAATTGCGGACGGATTTTTGATATCTCGAACGGTTTGGCCGTGGCGAGGAAACGAATTTATGGCGAAAAAATGAAACAGGAAGTGTGTTATAACTTCTGCATACATTAACTGATCTTGATGAAACTTCAGCAGTGTGTTCGTTGTAAGAGGCCGATCGCACAGATGTGACTATTGTGAGTCAAAGTTATAGCGCCACCAACAGGCAGCAGGAAGTACATCACTATTAAAATGCTTTGAAATCACTGTCTTATTTTTACCAGATTTGCTTCAAACTTTATGTGTACAATGTAGACACACGGCAGATGTAAACCTGTGAAAGGATTATTGATATCTTAGATACTGTTGCCGTGGCAACGCATCAAACTTTAATATTCTTTTTTTATGCTTTTGAGACTCTTAACATACTTGAAATTGCATGAAACTCGACAGACACATCACATTTATTATCCAGTAGACATGTGCAAAGTTTCAGAAACGGGCGTGGTGAGGGGCTCAGTAGCGCCACCTTTAGTCATAAGTGGGGGTGTTAGTTTTATCAACAGCAACAAAACTTGGTATGTGTATTGTTCTCATCAAGACGGACAACTTTCTAATTTACATGAACCATCTCTGACCAACAGGAAGAGAGATATTTTGGTTTGAATGTGGATTTTCTGAAGAATTTTCTCTCCCTCTCTGTGTCTGTGTGTGTGTGAGGGGAGGGGGGGATTTGACTATTGCTTTTATATTGTTAATCAAGGTTTCAGGGGCTTTTGGGGTCCTTAACGTGCTCAAAAACTCTTGAAACTTTGCACACAGGTCAGAACCCACGGCCATCAGGGCCGGGCTGAAGCTGGGACCCGGGCGTGGCTGGGGGGCTCAACAGCGCCCCCTTGAACGGGGTTCTAAAACTTGATCCATATATCAAACACGCTCGCATGAATTAATATGAAACTCGGTACACATATAGATCTCATCGGGCCGAACAACTTTACCCCGGTCAAGTTTTACGCCAGCCCAACAGGAAGTCAGCTATTATGGGTTGTTTGGAAAACGCTTGCTGTGGAATGTGAAATACTCCTCCTAGAAAATTCACCGTGCCCCCTTCAAACTCGGTGTGGATGTAGTCAAGACATTGAGGATGCTAAATTGCGGACGGATTTTTGATATCTCGAACGGTTTGGCTGTGGCGAGGAATCGAATTTATGGCGAGAAAAGAGAAACACGGAAGTGGAATAACTTCTGCATACATTAACTGATCTTGATGAAACTTCAGCAGTGTGTTCGTGGTAAGAGGCCGATCAGATGGATGTAGCTATTGTGAGTCAAAGTTATAGCGCCACCAACTGGCAGCAGGAAGTGTGTCACTTTCAACATGCTTTTGACAAAAGTGGGGGGGTTAGTTTTAACTACAGTAAAGAAAAAATAGTTTGTATATTGTTCTCATCAAGCCGGACAACTTTCTAATTTACATTCAATAGCTCTGGCCATCAGGAAGTCAGATATTTTGGTCTGAATGTGGATTTTTTTGCAAAATCAGCCTCTGAATTTTTAGCCACTCCTCTTAAACTATTTATTTTATTCGTACCAAACTTTTTCAACATGATGAAACTACATTAAATATGCTAAATTGTGAACGGATAATAAATATCTCAAACGGTTTTGCTATGGCGAGGGATTAAATAATGTCCAAAAAGGAAACACTAAAAATCTTCTAAAAATGTAATTATATACCATTTATTTCTATATAAAAGTATACAAATATCACAACTAAACCCATTTTATTCTGTTTTTGCAATTCAAGAAGAATGAAAAAGTTAAAACAGGCTATTTAGTGCTATTTGGTTCAACAAAAAAGCAAACATAGGGCTATACTGCCCTCTTGTGTCCAAAAGGACATCAAAATAGTATATAAAACTTTTTACCAGGTAGGCCAATATTGTATTTAAATATACATGTATTAGGTATGTGTCTGAGGATATTTTCCCACCGGTTAATCGACGTGTGACACGAGTGGGTGCTTTTAAATCGCTAATATAATAGTGTAAGAAAAATAATGATAATGTTGCACACACAAATCACACACATGTGGGAAAGAATGATGCTTTTAAACAACACTAAACCGCCATTAGGTGTCGCCAGGCATCCATCTTAATAAGCGAGTCATTGATTCATTCGTTCAAACGATTCGTTCGAATGAGTCGATTAAGACAGATGTTTATGGATTGATCATTCAATCTTTGAGTCAACCGATTCGTTAAAAATGCTGAATCGTTCAGTTATGAGAAAACACGTGATGCGTGATGGTTCTGCCGTGATCTTTGTTTAACTATTTTCGCTGCTGAAACAGAACAAAAACAGTCAACATTGCATCTAAAATGTAAGTGACTTAATTGTAACTGTTTATTAACCTGTTGTATGAAATCTAGGGGTGGGAGAAAAAATGTATTCTTAGATGCATCGCGATGCGGACGTGGACGATTCTGAATCGATTCACAAATGTCAAAAAATCGATTCTCTAAAAAAATATTTTCTAATAACGTAATATTGACGGAAGGCAAAAGGCGGAACTCTAAGCGGACGTGCGTGCAGTCTGTGGCGCGCACATAACAGAGAAGTTTCTTCTGCTCACCAAGGCTGCATTTATTTGATTAAAAATACAAACAAAAACAGTAATATTGTAAAATATTATTCCAATTTAAAACAGCTGCTTTCTATTTTAATATATTTTAAACTGTTATTTATTCCTGTGATCAAAGCTGAGTTTTCAGCATCATTACTCCAGTCGTCACTGTCACATGATCCTTCAGAAATTATTCTAATATGATGATTGATACTCAAGAAACATTCATTATTATTTTAAATGTCGAAAACAGTTGTGTACAGTCTTTGATGAATAGAAAGTTCAAAAGAACAGCATTTATCTGAAATCTAAAGCTTTTGTAACGTTAAACACTACCGCTCAAAAGTTTTGGGTTAGTAATAATTAAATTTTAATTTTTGGGGAAATAAATAAAATAAATCAGTACTTTTATTTATGAAGGATGAGTTAAACTGATCAACAGTTACAGTAAAGACATTTATAATGTTAAAAATATATATATTTGAAATATATGCTGTTCTTTTGAACTTTACATTCATCAAAGCATTTTGAAAAAAAAAAATCTGTACACAACTGTTTTCAACATTGAAAATAATAATGAATATTTATTGAGCATCAATCATCATATTAGTATGATTTCTGAAGGATCATGTGACACTGAAGACTGGAGTAATGATGCTGAAAACTCAACTTTGATCACAGAAATGAATTACTATGTAAAATATTAAAAAATTGAAAACAGCTGTTTTAAATTGGAATAATATTTCACAATATTACTGTTTTTGTTTGTATTTTTAATCAATAAATGCAGCCTTGGTGAGCAGAAGAGACTTCTCCTAAAAACATTAAAAATCTTACTGACCCCAAACTTTTGAACAAAAAAAAAAAAAAATATATATATATATATATGTATGTGTGTGTATGTATGTATGTATATATATATATATATATATATATATATATATATATATATATATATATATATATGTATGTGTGTGTGTGTATGTATGTATGTATATATATATATATATATATATATATATATATATAAATATAGCTGCGAGCAGCGATGGAGGGCCAAAGCCGGCGGTACCGCCACCCCGGTGCCTTTAGGTAACTAAAGGCACCGGGGTTGCGGTGCCACCGGCTTGGGCCCGTAATCGCTGCTCGCAGCTATATTTATATATATATATATATATTTATTATTATTTTGTCAACCTTTCGGGCACTTTTGGGGCCCTTAACATGCTCAAAAACTCTTGAAACTTTGCACACATGTCAGAACCCGCGGCCATCAGGGCCGGACCGAAGCTGGTACCCGGGCGTGGCAGGGGGGCTCGACAGCGCCCCCTGGAACGGGATCCGAACACTTGTCCATAACTCAAACACACTTGTATGTAATAATATGAAACTCGGCACACATATAGATCTCATTGGGCCGAACAACTTTCGTGCTCTAAGTTTTACGCCAGCCCAACAGGACGTCGGCTATTATGGGTTGTTTGGAAACGCATGCTGTGGAATTTAATGTACTCCTCCTAGAGAAATCATCCAATCCCCTCGAAACTCAGTGTGTATTAAGTCAAGACATTGAGGATGCTAAATTGCGGACGGATTTTTGATATCTCGAACGGTTTGGCCGTGGCGAGGAAACGAATTTAGGGCAAATAATGGAAACAGGAAGTGTGTTATAACTTCAGCATACATTAACTGATCTTGATGAAACTTCAGCAGTGTGTTCGTTGTAAGAGGCCGATCACATGGATGTGACTATTGTGAGTCAAAGTTATAGCGCCACCAACTGGCAGCAGGAAGTGTGTCACTTTCAAAATGCTTTGAAATCACCCTCTTATTTTAATTTGATTTGCTTCAAACTTTATGTGTATAATGTAGACACACGGCAGATGTAGACCTGTGAAAGGATTATTGATATCTTAGATACTGTTGCCGTGGAAACGCATCAAACTTTAATATTCTTTTCGGATGCTTTTGAGACTCTTCACATGCTTGAAAATGCATGAAACTCGACAGACACATCACATTTATTAGCCAGTAGACATGTGCAAAGTTTCAGAAATGGGCGTGGTGAGGGGCTCAGTAGCGCCACCTTTAGTCAAAAATGGGGGCTTAGTTTTTCCTAGAATCATAAAAAAATCGGTATGTATATTGTTCTCATCGAGCCGGACAACTTTCTAATTTACACTTATAAGCTCCAACCAACAGGAAGTCAGATATTTTGGTTTGAATGTGGATTTTCTGAAGAATTTTCTCTCTCTCTCTGTGTGTCTGTGTGTGTGTGGGGGGGTTTGTCTATTCCATTTAATCTTTGTTTTTCAAGGTTTTAGGGGCTTTTGGCACACTTAACGTGCTCAAAAACACTTGAAACTTTTCACACAGGTCAGAACCCACGGTCATCAGGGCCGGGCTGAAGCTGGTACACGGGCGTGGCGGGGGGGCTCAACAGCGCCCCCTTGAACACGGTCTGAAAACTTGGTCCATATATCAAACACGCTTGCATGAATTAATATGAAACTCGGTACACATATAGATCTCATCGGGCCGAACAACTTCCGCACTCTAAGTTATTAGCTCCGCCCAACAGGAAGTCGGCTATTATGGGTTGTTTGAAAAACGCATGCTGTGGAATTTGAAACACTCATCCTAGAGAATTCATCCGATCCCCACCAAACTCGGTCAGCATTAAATCAAGACATTGAGGATGCTAAATTGCGGACGGATTTTTGATATCTCGAACGGTTTGGCCGTGGCGAGGACACAAATTTATGGCGAGAAAAGAGAAACACGAAGTGTTATAACTTCTGCACACATTAACTGATCTTGATGAAACTTCAGCAGTGTGTTAGTGGTAAGAGGCCGATCATATGGATGTAACTATTGTGAGTCAAAGTTATAGCGCCACCAACTGGTAGCAGGAAGTGTGTCACTTTCAAAATGTTTTTGACAAAAGTGGGGGGGTTAGTCTTACCCACAATTACAAAAATAAGTACTTATATTGGTCTCATCGAGCAGTCATTAGCTCTGACCAACAGGAAGGCAGATATTTTGGTTTGAATGTGGATTGATTTGCAAAATCGGCCTCTGAATTTTATATATATATATATATATTTTAAAGTGACAAAACAGAGAATATTACTTGTCCGATATATATATATATATATATATATATATATATATATATATATATATATATATATATATATATAAATATAGCTGCGAGCAGCGGTGGAGGGCCCAAGCCGGTGACACCCTCAGCCCGGTGCCTTTAGTGTAACTAAAGGCACCAGGTTGGCGGTGCCACCGGCTTGGGCCCGCAATCGCTGCTCGCAGCTATATTTATTCTTATTCTTATTATTATTCTGGACAAAGTTTGGCGCGTAACTCGCCCCGCACCGTTTGTCACAGACCCTTGAGTGAGGTGTCAAATCGACCGGCTCATTGAGGAGAGGTGTGCTATGACTTTTATAAGCGATCGGGGGGGCGGTGTTCGCCCCAGGGGCGAAAAAGCGGCCAAAAAAGTCCCATTGACTTAACATTGCGACGAACTTTGACCACTTGTAGCTCTGAGCGAGGATTTCACAGAAACGTGTGATTTGCCACATTTGAAGAGGCTGACAGGCTCTGTAAGAACATACCTCACAATGGGGTAAAAGTTGCACCCCTGGGGGGCAGGAGCGTCCCAAAGTTTCCCATTGACTTACAATGGTGTAGGACGGCCCATGAAATGGGCCGTCCTACACATTGCATAGGGATTTTGTATTGAACGTAGGTCTGGATCACAGTGTCAGAGAGACAAGGGGGCGGGCTCATTTTACTCAGACGACCAATCAGTCTCTCAAGATCATTGTGAAGCTATCAAGCCACGCCCTGGCAACCATTTAGAGCCCCTTAGCAACAAGTTCCATAGACTTCCATTGAAAGAGTTCAAAGAGATATCTCCAGACTGAATTGTCATAGAAACATGGGGGTGGTCTCATTTGACTCGGGGCAGCAAACAGCCAATCATGAATCACCTCAACACTTCCAAGCCCCTCCCTAGCAACCATTGTCGAGCACCTTAGCAACCAAAATCCAAAGAGGGATATCTTCCATTCTGAATGTCACAGAGGCATGGGAGTTGGTTTATATCATTCATAGTGACAAGAAGCCTTTGGAGTTTCATGATTGGCAGCTGACAAGCCACTCCCTAGCAACCAAACAGAGTACCCTAGCAACCAAAATCCAAAGAGGGATATCTTCCATTCTGAATGTCGCAGAGGCATGGGAGTTGGTTTATATCATTCATAGTGACAAGAAGCCTTTGGAGTTTCATGATTGGCAGCTGACAAGCCACTCCCTAGCAACCAAACAGAGTACACTAGCAACCAAAATCCAAAGAGGGATATCTTCCATTCTGAATGTCACAGAGGCATGGGAGTTGGTTAATATCATTCATAGTGACAAGAAGCCTTTGGAATTGCATCATTGGCAGCTGCCAAGTAACTCCATAGCAACCAAACAGAGTACCCTAGCAGCCAAAATCCAAAGAGGCATATCTTTCATTCTGAATGTCACAGAGGCATGGGAGTTGGATTATATCATTCATACTGACAAGAAGCTTTTGGAATTTCATCATTGACAGCTGACAAGCCACTCCCTAGCAACCAAACAGAGTACCCTAGCAACCAAAATCCAAAGAGGCATATCTTCCATTTTGAATGTCGCAGAGGCATGGGAGTTGGTTTATATCATTCATAGTGACAAGAAGGCTTTGGAGTTTCATGATTGGCAGCTGACAAGCCACTCGCTAGCAACCAAATAGAGTACCCTAGCAACCAAAATCCAAAGAGGGATATCTTCCATTCTGTATGTCACAGAGGCATGGGAGTTGGATTATATCATTCATACTGACAAGCAGCCTTTGGAGTTTCATGATTGCCAGCTGCCAAGCCACTCCCTAGCAACCAAATAGAGTACACTATCAACCAAAATCCAAAGAGGGATATCTTCCATTCTGTATGTCACAGAGGCATGGGAGTTGGATTATATCATTCATACTGACAAGCAGCCTTTGGAGTTTCATGATTGGCAGCTGCCAAGCTACACCCTAGCAACCAAACAGAGTACCCTAGCAACCAAACAGAGTACCCTAGCAACCGTTTAGCAAAACGTATATCTCTGCATCAGAACATCGTATAGAGATGGGAGTTGGTTTATATCATTCATACTGACAAGAAGCCTTTGCAGTTTCATCATTAGCAGCTGCCAAGCAACTCCATAGCAACCAAACAGAGTACCCTAGCAACCATTTTACAAGACCTACATCTCTGCATCAGAATATTGTATAGAGATGGGGGTTGGCTCATTAGTTTCAGTTGGAAAACAGTCTGTAAATATCACCATGGTAACTGTGTATTCACACCCTAGCAACCATTTAGAGCCACCTAGCAACCATATTGCAACATATAGAAGCCATATTTCAGCTCCACAACATCGTACAGACATGGTTGTTGGCTCATATGCAATCATGTACAACACCCTAGCAACCGAGTGGTGAGTTTTGCCACTGCAAGCACCACTTCACATTTTCTTCAGGAAATGTACATTCTAGTTCTTCTTCTTCTTATTAGTGGTGCTTTTCAAAGCAACACTATTGTTATTGCTCATACTTATTCTGGACCAAAGTTTGGCGCGTAACTCGCCCCACACCGTTTGTCTCAGACCCCTGAGTGAGGTGTCAAATCGACCGGCTCATTTAGGAGAGGTGTGCTATATCTTTTCTAAGCGATCGGGTGTACGATGTTCGCACAGCGGACGAAAAAGCGGCCAAAAAAGTCCCATTGACTTAACATTGGGCATTCCAAAAAATTCAAATCCAAACCGACTTTTTCACACACACAGACACAAAGGGCCTGACACCCCTGCGTCTCTCCCTCTCTCTCTCCCTCAGAGGATTTATATTATCAAGCAACCAATAAGTAATGGCCTAAAATCTTCATAGCCACACCCTAGCAACCAGTTACAGCACCCTAGCAACCACTAAGAGCTCCCTAGCAACCACCCTAAACCAATAAAAAAATATATATATTTTTTTATTTTTTTAAAGCAATATCACACTCGTAGCCTTGCGATATTGCTCCATGCTTGTGCCTATTTGGCCATAGGCACGAGGCCGCAGGCCGAGTGCCGTACTGAAGGCACTCTGTAAAAACTATAAAAACTCCATAGTAACCATCTTTGACAACTACCAACCACCTAGTAACACCATAGCAACTAACAAAAATACCTTAGCAACCAACTGAACACCATAGCAACTGCCAAGCAATGCTCTAGCATCCACCCAGAATACCATAGCAACTGCCTAGCAACCACCCAGAACACCCTAGCAACTGCCTAGCAACGCCCTAGCATCCACCCAGAATACCATAGCAACTGCCTAGCAACACCATAGCAACCACCCAGAACACCCTAGCAACCACCTAGCAACGCCCTAGCAACCACCAAGAATACCCTAGCAACTGCCTAGCAACCACCAATAATACCCTAGCAATTGCCTAACAAACACCCAAAACACCTTAGCAACTACCTAGCAACACCATAGCAACCACCCAGAACACCCTAGCAACCACCTGGCAACAGCATCTTGCTAAAAACATGCTAGCAACATGCTAATCATGCTAGCAACATGCTAATTAAGCTAGCATCATGCTAACATCTAGCTAAAAACATGCTAATCAAGCTAACATCATGCTAGCAACATGCTAATCATGTTAGCATCTAGCTAAAAACATGATAGCAAAATGCTAATCATGCTAGCATCTTGTTAAAAGCATGGTAGCAACATGCTAATCATGCTAGCATCATGCTACCAACATGCTAATCATGTTAACAACATGCTAATCATGCTAGCATCATTCTAACAACATGTTAATCATCCATTTGTTTATATCATTCATACTGACAAGCAGCCTTTGGAGTTTCATGATTGGCAGCTGCCAAGCCACTCCCTAGCAACCAAACAGAGTACCCTAGCAACTATTTTGCAAGACCTATATCTCTGCATCAGAACATCGTATAGAGATGGGGATTGGCTCTTTTGACTCATGTTAGCAAACAGGACTTCCAACATGCTACACATGCTAGCTGCAAATAGCTAAATGCTAATACCGATTAGGTAAGTACTAAATAATGCCAAAAAATGCTAAGAACTCCAATAGTAACCATCTGTGACAACTACCAACCACCTAGTAACATCATAGCAACCACCCAAAATACAATAGCAACCACACAGAACACCCCAGCAACGCCCTAGCAACCACCTACCAACCACCCAGAACACCTTAGCAACCCAATAGAAACACCCTAGCAACCGTGCCGAATTTTGCCACTGCAAGCACCACTTCACATTTTCTTCAGGAAATGTACATTCTAGTTCTTCTTATTATTATTCCGGACAAAAGTTTGGCGCGTAATGCGCCCCGCACCGTTTGTCACAGACCCCTGAGTGAGGTGTCAAATCGACCAGCTCATTGAGGAGAGGTGTGCTATGACTTTTCTAAGCGATCGGGTGTACGATGTTCGCACAGCGGACGAAAAAGCGGCCAAAAAAGTCCCATTGACTTTACATTGGGAGTTCTAAAAACATTTGAATCCCAACTGCCGTTTTCACACACACAGACTCCAAAGGGCCTGACACCCCTGCGTCTCTCCCTCTCTCTCTCCCTCAGAGGATTTATATTATCAAGCAGCCAATAAGTAATGGCCTAAAATCTTCATAGCCACACCCTAGCAACCAGTTTCAGCACCCTAGCAACCAATAAGAGCTCCCTAGCAACCACCCTAAACCAAAAAAAAATATTTTTTAAATTTTTTTGTATTTTTTAACGCAATATTACACTCGTGGCCTTGCGATATTGCTCCATGCTTGTGCCTATTCGGCCATAGGCACGAGGCCGCAGGCTGAGTGCCGTACTGAAGGCACTCGTTATTAAAGATTTTAATAACTCTATAAAAACTCCATAGTAACCATCTTTGACAACTACCAACCACCTAGTAACACCATAGCAACTACCAAAAATACCTTAGCAACCATCCTGAACACCCTAGCAACGTCTAGAAACGCTCTAGTAACCACCAAAAATACCGTAGCAACCACCCAGAACACCCTAGCAACTGTCTAGCAACCACCCAGAACACCTAGAAACTGCCTAGCAACCACCCAGAACACCCTAGCAACTGCCTAGCAACGCCCTAGCATCCACCCAAAATACCATAGCAACTGCCTAGCAACACCATAGCAACCACCCAGAACACCCTAGCAACCACCTAGCAACGCCCTAGCAACCACCAAGAATACCCTAGCAATGCCCTAGCAACCACCAAGAATACCCTAGCAACCGCCTAGCAACACCATAGCAACCACCCAGAATACCCTAGCAACTGCCTAGCAACACCATAGCAACCACCCAGAATACCCTAGCAACACCATAGCAACCACCTAGCAACGCCCCAGCAACCACCAAGAATACCTTAGCAACCGCCTAGCAACCACCCAGAATACCCTAGCAGCCGCCTAGCAGCACCATAGCAACCACCCAGAACAGCCTAGCAACTGCCTAGCAACACCATAGCAACCACCCAGCAACGCCCTAGCAACCACCCAGAATACCCTAGCAACCGCCTAGCAACACCATAGCAACCACCCAGAATACCCTAGCAACTGCCTAGCAACACCATAGCAACCACTCACTCACGACACACAACTTTGTAAATAAATAAAATAAAATATTATGGAAGTCATTGTACTGTAATTTAACCATATTTTATTTATTAATATTATGGCTTCATGTTGATTTAAAGTTTTTAATTGTTATTAACAAATACCTTTTAACATCCGGCACAAAATGAAAGAGATGTATTATTTGAAAAAAAAAAAAAAATGGAATGTTCACAATCACTATGTGTCAAAAACAGTATGTGTGTAAATAGTTGTGCAAAGTTCCACACCCTATGGACTAACACATAAATAAATATATATAACATACACAAAACATTTCTTAACTAAGCAACTGTTTCTTAAATTATCAGACACTCACCGCACTGATGTTAACATCACCATATATTGTGTTTTCTACCATGATTGTAGTAACTATTGTACCACCATTCTTCTGGGCAACTGTTAAGTTAAGCTGATTAGGGTTCTGAATTAATGGCTGTCCGAATGTTGTAGAAATATTATGCTGTCGTCGTTGTGGAAGGTTGTTAGGCTGTTGATTTGTCATGTTTCCAGAATGTGTTTGAACGCACAGCGTTTGAACGTCACCATCTGTTAAAAAATGAACAATTAAATACACAACCAAAAACCATGTAAACATTATAGTAAAGCTTATTGAAGATTGAGAAACATATTGACTACTAACAAAGTAAATTATACATCTTTTCCTACGTTTGATATTCTTTTTTCTGATTTTTTTCACTATGGACTTGATCCTTTTTAATGCTGTTTTCTCTCCATATTTATTCTGTAGTTCCTCTACTGTGTCTTCCAACCTCCCTGTTGTTCTTCTCCTGCTGTGTTAACCAAAGACAAACAGTTAGAAGAATAAAATGTATGTACAATAGCAAAAATAAAAGTTGGTCATTAGTTGTTAGGGTTAGATACACCTGTAGACACATTCACACACCCGTTCGCCTGTTTTCATTTAGCATACACCAGAGTTCAAACATTCACTTTTTCAAAGGGTCGAATGATTACGCGGTCAAAATTTCTCTTTTTAACATGAGAGTTAAAAAATGTACACGAGTCACGACGCATTGCATTATGCACCTGACCTGCCGGCTGATGAAGTATTTATTACATCAAGAAAACATGAATACAACACACTGCACTTGGATGAATACATTTATTAGATTTATTTAATAATATTACCAGTTCCATATTATCTTTATATAAGACATATAAAGACATCTTAAAAATAAGACAAAAAATGATTTTATTTTTTAAATTTAACTGCATTCTTTACTTTTTGATTTATGAATTATAACAGACTGATGGGAAAAACATTATTTTGCAGTTACTTTTTTAAAATTTGTTTTATTATTCAACTATCTCTTTCTTTTTGTTAGATTTTATTAGTTGTAATTTTATATATAAACATTTAACTTTTAAAATAAAGGTTTTACAACAACATCACCATCTTCCGCTATATTTGGGCCTCCATGCTCATCTATTTACAGTATATGATATTGGTGAAGGGGGCCAGCATGAATATATATTTTTAGGGGGCCCCCGAATTCTCTACGGCCCCGTTCACATCGCATCGTAAGCGCATAATATCACCTGCTCAAGTACGTCTTGATGAGTTTCTTCTGTATTAAACAGCGAATCTTCTCAGTCAGATCGTCGCAAGATCTCAGGAATCCTCTCACACTGCTTGTGTTCACGAGCTCCATCGCTGCACTTTTGTGCGGCTGTGTGTGACTCTTAACGATTCAAGCTTCCATAAAGCGCACCAAAACAGCAGCGCGGAGATGTGACGTCATGTGTCGAGCGGGCGCTCGTAAAAAGCACATCTTTGCATTTCTTCTGAAACAACAATTTTTAACATCACTATCGCAACACTTATCGTATTGCCGGCTGGGATTGTAATGTTTTGTATGCCGTTTTCTTTACACTCACCCCGGATATCTGTTTCCTGCAGTTAGCTGTAATGTTAGTGAACTCTAGGTATTCTCTTTGTTCATATACGACAGTATTCGCATGAATTGGCTTGATTTGATAAAATTATGTTTTAAACCATCATCTTCACTTGAGACATTTACATTATACCGTCCTAGTTTTTAAATAGCGCTAAAATGTATATTTTAACCCTTTATGCGGATATGCCGCACAAGGTTCTCTGTTCTCTGGTTCTGTGTTTTTAAAAATAAAGACAAGGATACCTCTTTCTATAAGCGACCCTTAAAATCTGTGCATACAACAAAACACGTGTAGGTGTACGATGATTTATCAGCAAATTACTTTTGTTTGAAGAAAAACTTAAATCAGCTGGTGCTTGATAACTATTGAAGTTATGATGCGATATTTATCACGTTTTAATTTTAACTCAATACTCTATGAACTTTAACATCTTGTTGGTCAAATTAACTTAAAGCCTGCGCATCCTAGCTACTTTCTAAATGTGTGTAACAGAACTTATGGTGAACAATTTAGCCATATGTTTTAAACGTGTAATGTTTAAACAAATTTTGTTATTCGACTCAGTGAAAATAATAAACTTCTCCTTTGTTTTTATTATTTATTAAGTTAAATGCAAATGATAGGAAAACTTTAGGATAGGAAAGTACGGACAGCGCCTTTGACCAATCCTCTACATATGGGGCACTTGCGCAGAGAAGGTGCACATTCTTTGCCCACAACTAGGTGACCACAGGGGATGAAGACAATGTTCACTTCCTTATCCATGCAAACTTTGCATGTGCGCTCCTCTTGAAGTCTTTTTAACTGTTCCTCCATAGGCAAGTCTGAAAGATCTTGACTAGGGGATGCAGCTTCATTTGTCTGGGGCGTCGGGCCACACTCAAATTCCATCTCTAAAGCAGACTTCACCACAGGATTGTTCTCTTGTTCTCTCACAAATTCTCTTGAGTCGCTGTCTCCATTAGTCAATAGCTGCTCAAATAGTCTTGGCAATCTTGCTTGAATCTGATGAACAAACTCTTGGCCCTTTTCTTGCAAGAGGTATTCACATCTTGGAAACCACTTGGCATGTTCTACCCATGGATCATCACCAGACTCCCAACATCCGAGTACACCATTGCAACAAAAGCACTTCACGTCAACATTACGACCAACATAGTAAAAACCAGCCTTAGCCAATTGTTCTGGTCGAACAGTTATTCTTGAGGTCCAGTAGACAAATGTGAGCAACCTTTCTTCACACCGTTGCATTGCCGATACATTGAAAGGGCTAGATAAAGGTACATTATCTGCACAGTCACCTCGAACGAAACGGCAGTTGGGGTAATGCCTCTGGTGTTCTGATACTGCACGATCTCCCGGTTCCCAGTTGCTAAGCTGGCCTCCACAACTGAAGCAAGCCACTCTGTCGCCCTGGCCAAGGTAGTAGAAACCAGCTTTGGCAAGCTCGGCACAATTGTTTTTCATACCACACGCAGCGTCGATAATCCTGTGCATCAAGCCAACCATTTGGCCTCTAAAATGATCTTTAAACATACTGTCTAACATATCTCTTAAACGACAGTCTTTGCCCGTGGCGCACTCACACGCCGGATGATACTTGTTCCCCACATCGCCAGAACTGGACGGGGAGTCGCTCTCCATCAGGTTTTGCGTCGCCATTTTTCAACTTTTCGAATTTATTTCAAATTTTCCTGGAATGTTCCTGGAATCTCCTGAGTCCTTGCGGGACAATTATCCAAGCCTTGTGTTTTTGGGTCGGAAGTTTGCGTCAGGTTCTGGCAATCAGGACTTTCAACTTTTGTTGCAGTAGCACAGCAGTCCGCGGCTAGTAGAGCTAGAGTAGAGCTAGAGCGTGCGATGTCCTGAAATATTTATCAGGACAACAGCTCAGCCCACCCTGTTGTGTAGGATGCACGGGGGCTGTCATCAGGAAAGCCGTAAATAACTATGTAAATTAAAGCCACATTGCATCAGAAGTAGCGTTCATGGAAAAGTTATGCATATGCCGCCAGAGAGAAGTTTATTATTTTCACTCAGTCCAGTAACAAAATTTGTTTAAACATTACACGTTTAAAACATATGGCTAAATTGTTCACCATAAGTTCTGTTACACACATTTAGAAAGTAGCTAGGATGCGCAGGCTTTAAGTTAATTTGACCAACAAGATGTTAAAGTTCATAGAGTATTGAGTTAAAATTAAAACGTGATAAATATCGCATCATAACTTCAATAGTTATCAAGCACCAGCTGATTTAAGTTTTTCTTCAAACAAAAGTAATTTGCTGATAAATCATCGTACACCTACACGTGTTTTGTTGTATGCACAGATTTTAAGGGTCGCTTATAGAAAGAGGTATCCTTGTCTTTATTTTTAAAAACACAGAACCAGAGAACAGAGAACCTTGTGCGGCATATCCGCATAAAGGGTTAAAATATACATTTTAGCGCTATTTAAAAACTAGGACGGTATAATGTAAATGTCTCAAGTGAAGATGATGGTTTAAAACATAATTTTATCAAATCAAGCCAATTCATGCGAATACTGTCAGTATGAACAAAGAGAAGACCTAGAGTTCACTAACATTACAGCTAACTGCAGGAAACAGATATCCGGGGTGAGTGTAAAGAAAACGGCATACAAAACATTACAATCCCAGCCGGCAATACGATAAGTGTTGCGATAGTGATGTTAAAAATTGTTGTTTCAGAAGAAATGCAAAGATGTGCTTTTTACGAGCGCCCGCTCGACACATGACGTCACATCTCCGCGCTGCTGTTTTGGTGCGCTTTATGGAAGCTTGAATCGTTAAGAGTCACACACAGCCGCACAAAAGTGCAGCGATGGAGCTCGTGAACACAAGCAGTGTGAGAGGATTCCTGAGATCTTGCGACGATCTGACTGAGAAGATTCGCTGTTTAATACAGAAGAAACTCGTCAAGACGTACTTGAGCAGGTGATATTATGCGCTTACGATACGATGTGAACGGGGCCGTAGAGAATTCGGGGGCCCCCTAAAAATATATATTCATGCTGGCCCCCTTCACCAATATCATATACTGTAAATAGATGAGCATGGAGGCCCAAATATAGCGGAAGATGGTGATGTTGTTGTAAAACCTTTATTTTAAAAGTTAAATGTTTATATATAAAATTACAACTAATAAAATCTAACAAAAAGAAAGAGATAGTTGAATAATAAAACAAATTTTAAAAAAGTAACTGCAAAATAATGTTTTTCCCATCAGTCTGTTATAATTCATAAATCAAAAAGTAAAGAATGCAGTCAAATTTAAAAAATAAAATCATTTTTTGTCTTATTTTTAAGATGTCTTTATATGTCTTATATAAAGATAATATGGAACTGGTAATATTATTAAATAAATCTAATAAATGTATTCATCCAAGTGCAGTGTGTTGTATTCATGTTTTCTTGATGTAATAAATACTTCATCAGCCGGCAGGTCAGGTGCATAATGCAATGCGTCGTGACTCGTGTACATTTTTTAACTCTCATGTTAAAAAGAGAAATTTTGACCGCGTAATCATTCGACCCTTTGAAAAAGTGAATGTTTGAACTCTGGTGTATGCTAAATGAAAACAGGCGAACGGGTGTGTGAATGTGTCTACAGGTGTATCTAACCCTAACAACTAATGACCAACTTTTATTTTTGCTATTGTACATACATTTTATTCTTCTAACTGTTTGTCTTTGGTTAACACAGCAGGAGAAGAACAACAGGGAGGTTGGAAGACACAGTAGAGGAACTACAGAATAAATATGGAGAGAAAACAGCATTAAAAAGGATCAAGTCCATAGTGAAAAAAATCAGAAAAAAGAATATCAAACGTAGGAAAAGATGTATAATTTACTTTGTTAGTAGTCAATATGTTTCTCAATCTTCAATAAGCTTTACTATAATGTTTACATGGTTTTTGGTTGTGTATTTAATTGTTCATTTTTTAACAGATGGTGACGTTCAAACGCTGTGCGTTCAAACACATTCTGGAAACATGACAAATCAACAGCCTAACAACCTTCCACAACGACGACAGCATAATATTTCTACAACATTCGGACAGCCATTAATTCAGAACCCTAATCAGCTTAACTTAACAGTTGCCCAGAAGAATGGTGGTACAATAGTTACTACAATCATGGTAGAAAACACAATATATGGTGATGTTAACATCAGTGCGGTGAGTGTCTGATAATTTAAGAAACAGTTGCTTAGTTAAGAAATGTTTTGTGTATGTTATATATATTTATTTATGTGTTAGTCCATAGGGTGTGGAACTTTGCACAACTATTTACACACATACTGTTTTTGACACATAGTGATTGTGAACATTCCATTTTTTTTTTTTTTTTCAAATAATACATCTCTTTCATTTTGTGCCGGATGTTAAAAGGTATTTGTTAATAACAATTAAAAACTTTAAATCAACATGAAGCCATAATATTAATAAATAAAATATGGTTAAATTACAGTACAATGACTTCCATAATATTTTATTTTATTTATTTACAAAGTTGTGTGTCGTGAGTGAGACCTCGCAAAGATTACACCAATATTAGATTTCTTGTTGCGTGGTTGCACTATATGCCAGAAGCTTAGTCATCAACATCTAAACTAAACATTATCATGGTTTAGTTGTATTTTAAAACAATGTTTTTTCTGTTTTTTCTGATTTTCATTTTTCAGGTCGATATTTGTAGAAATAAGCAAAATACATTTATAAAAACAAGTTAATGGCCTTGTGTCAGAACACAACAGGTCTTTTTATTGTAACTTTGAAAAGTGTAATACAGTATTTGATTTTTACAAATACCGAAACCAATGGGCCTAAGCCGTTGACCCCTGGAGTTATGACTTCTGAAGGCCTCTCATGTGTAGATTCGCTCGTTGAAAAAATTGTATTTTATTAGCTAAAATCATTGTCTGTATTCATAAAATATGTCCTCATGGGTGTAAAATGACCTCTGCCAATGATCTGACTTATCCTCGTAAGCGAAACATTTCTTATCTTTATTTACATGTAAGTCCAAGGAGGCTTCCGTGTCGTTCCGCCATCTTGAAACACTATAATACCAGAGAGGGACAAAAAGCGCTAGCCTAACTCAACACGTTTCATCATCAACACTACTATAGTCAACAACCAAATTATGCCTTAAAAACGTTTTAAGTATTACATTAAAAAGGTGTAATTGACAAAAATTGTAATTCTGAATTAAGTAATAATTATAACAAAAAGTTGAAATTACAATTATGACTATGCGTCATAATTATGAGATAAAAAGTTTAAATGATGATGTACTAAATTGAAATTATGATAGATAAAGTAAATATTCCATAGTGAAATTTTCTGAATTCTATATAATTGTATTTGTGAAAATGATTCAGTACTGAAACAGCATTTATGAGTTTTTACATATCTTCTGCTTGTTTCTGCAGTTCGTGTAGGCCTCTAAGACTTGTAGGCCTCTAAGACTATGGATAACTAAAAATGATTATTGAATAACTTGAATTTTGTTGACAATGTAAAAAAAATTGTCTTCCCATACCGGGAGTCGAACCCGGGCAGCCTGGATGAAAGCCAGGAATCCTAACCGCTAGACCATATGGGAGGCAGTGATACTGCCCCGGCAAATTTGAAAGGCTGCACTGCACAGTACATTATAATGCAGGATCATACTTATGCCGAGCCACGGGAGAAGGAATCCTCATCGCCTAAAAGCTAACATTTAATTTATCGGTATGTAAATAAATATCAGGATAGCTTTTCCCCATGTGGAAAGATCTAATGAAGGAGAAAGACTTTGAAAGGGAAGTTGCCTGATTTCTTCTCGACAGGCAAGTCAAAGGTATGGTCTAAATTACAAGCTTTTTTCATTGCTTGGTTGTGTAAATCATTATATAGCTGCCATAACAGTACAAAAACATGTATCGTTAAACTCAATGAAGCGCTATTGGAAGCCATGTTGTCATAGCTTCTTGACACATTACGGCTACCGCAGTTGCAACACGCATTTGAAAAAGCGAGTAGATGGGAGAACCACTAGATGGGAGAAATTCTTTTGGGAGAACTAACTTGTAGTTGGGTCTTTAACAAAAAAAACAAACAAACAAAAAAAAAAGCCTCCACAATCGAGGAGGTCAAAGGGCATGCTTCCTGCTATAGATAGTATCATCAGCTCTCCCCAAAGTCTATTCATGCGGCCAGCAGACAGATTTTAAACACCGATTTTACACTTCTACATATATTTTGAGTAGATAACCGATAGTATATTCTCAGTAAAGGGTTTCACCCTGTGTGATTCCACACTGATTAAGGATAGTTCGGGGAATACAAGTTAAAATGATCTTATACGATCGTATACTTATACTTTGAATTATGACTGATAAAATTAAATATTCGCTCAAGACCAACTTTACTTATGCCGCGTCAGTGATTTTGCAGATGATACAACTTAGTCTAAATAAGAGCAATGTGGAGTCCTCGGATTTCTTAAAAACAACACAACAACAAAACATTGTGACAAACTATGACAACATGTTGTATGGACAAAAGATCTAAGATGCCCAAGCACAGTTTTTCAACAATCAACAACTAAACGCTGTTTAGTAAAAATTCTACTTTAGGTTACCGTTAAACAAAATCATTACAGTAATCTTCTAAGAAAATAAATAGAAGATATGATTTTAATAAAACTTTAAAGATTTCTTTTAATTTTAAAATACCTTATTTAAACTTGTATGATTATGCTTTTAAATGAATTTACTATAAACTCTGGATGTACTCGGTAAAAGGCGTTAGCAGACTAGATTTACTGTGACATTGTCCCCCGAGACTCATCTGGTCTGATACCCTGTTTCCTGAAGCTTCAGATCACACTGTGGTTTATCTCTGAAGGATCTGGGGCTGTAAGGTGTTTTTGTTTATATATTTATTTAGCTAAACTTTGTTTACATTTTAGTAACATATGTTATTAATAATAATTTAATTTAAAATAGAGATTAGTTTATTTTTTAGAACCGTGTGTGTGCACAAAATGATATTAAATGATTTATTTATTTATTTATTTCATTTTGAAAATGTACAAATGTAGTTTTCTGTGTTTAGGTGTACGGTACAAAATTCATTATAGCTATATATATAAGCCCCCACCATAAAAATGTAAACCCCGCATGGACAAAAAAATGCTGATTGAATCTTTTCATATAAATGAGATTTAAAACGACTAAAAAGTACAGTTTTTCTACAATCTAAAGTTTTTGAACAGACAGACATTGTTTAATAACAATTATACTTTAGGTCACCATTAAACAAAATCATTACAGTAATCTTCTAAAAGATAAATAGAAGATATGAATGTATTCAAACTTTAAAGATTTTATTTAAACAGTCTTTTAATTTTAAAAGATCATATTTAAACTTTTACGATTATGTTTTGAAATAAATTCAGAAAGATGACGGCACGCTAATTTACCGGAACCTGTCACAGACACACATACGCACACACACACACACACACACACACACACACACACACACACACACAAACATACCATTTGTCTGGTGCTTCATGAAATCTTCAGTCAGCAGACTTAGATGAATTTTATTTTTATCTAAAACTGAAATTTCAGTAGATTTTTATTTTTTATTTTTTTTATATACTTTTAAAGAACAGAATGTTTTTCAACTTTAGTTAAATTAGCAAGATAACCATTTTAATGTATACCCTTTTTTATGTAATATGATTTTTATTCTTTTGTTTATCAAAAACAATTGGATCAATAAGATATTTATTTTATAAGCATTTAATTATATACTTTTATAAAGAACTGAATGGTTTTCAACTTTAGTTAAATTAGCAAGATAGCTATTTTATTTTATACACTTATAGGCCTAAAGAACGGAATGTTTATGTAATATGATTTTTTTATTCTTTTGTTTATCTAAAACTGAATTAAATGGTTTCAGTAGATTTTTAGTAAGATATTATTGCATATTATTTGTGTGAAATATAAAACATGATTAGGGTAACTCTCTTTTTCTCACTTTCACTGTTACCTCAGGAATGTGGAGGGGGTCATGTCAGAGGACGCACACACACACACACACACACACACAGACACAGACACAGACACAGACACACACAGACACACAGACACACAGACACACACACACACACACACACACACACACACACAGGCACACTACTCTGGCTGGAGAGGCATTCAGAAAAAAACAGTGTTTTTGTTTTACAACTTTTAATAATGTATTGAATTTAAAAACATTATTACGACTTTTAATAAATGTATTAAATTTAATAAAAAAATAAATAAAAATAAATAAAAACAACATTTTATAAATATATCATTTAAACTTTGAAATAAATTTAGCCCTATTGTCTCATTCTGATCGCTGAATAAACCTAGGAGGAGAGAGAGAGAAACACTGACATTTATGTTATATTATTTTATCTAAAACTAAAACAATTGTTTTTTATTTTTTAAAAGAACGGTATGTTTTTCAACCTTGGTTAAATTATTTTATAATCTTTTCATTTATACTTTTTAAAGAACAGTATGTTTTCAACTCTTTTTTTGTGATAGGTTTTAGTAAGATATTATATATTGGGTGATGTATTTTATCCTTATTCATTTTATTCTTTTGTGTGATAGACACCACAATGATTTTTCATAAGCTGTATGTTGTTTTTTCTTCAGTGCTCTATAATCATTTAACTGATTGTATATTTGTTTTCCAATGGTTGTGTGACACAGTCTTCAAACTTTCTGTCAAAACCATATGATCTACGGATAAAAAAGGGTCAAATAGGGTCAAAAACTTTCTGTCAAACCAAATGATCTACGACTAGCTAGGACGATAGGGCAAACCCTAACAACATATGCCGGAAAGACACCGGTAGATAAACCTGTCAAAACCAAATTATCTACGACTAGCTAGGACGATAGGGCAAACCCTAACAACATATGCCGGAAAGATAAACCTGTCAAAACATATGGTCGAAGCGATAACAATCGGGGGCGGGACCGGAAGTCATCAATCATTTTGACACATGGTGTAGGGTTATAACTACTTTGGGGAGGCATTGTTGATTCTTGCATTGTTGATGTGCCTGGATAAATGTGGTATGGTCTGTGATGGTTAAAATTAATGTACTTCACCTTCCTCATTCCTACATTCTTCTTCGCACCTGAATTCCACTTCCTTTGCACATCAGTGCATGCCATCCCTGTCTTTCCCTGCCTGACTGCATTTTCAACCTAAATTGAATTCAATTTTATTATCCAACAATATTAAAATAAATAAGTCAAGGCTACTGTGAAGCAACATATACAGAACATGAATGACACACAGTAAACATTTCAGTTTAGTACATTTATTAATTAATTAAAAATATACAATAATACACAATACAATAATACATTTTGTGCCCTTAATTGTCCTAACTTTACTGACCTTCCACAAAAGTGCTGCTGCATGACTACAAGAGCGTCCTGGCCCTGCAATACATGAACAACCCGCTGTCTTTACTTCACCTGTCACTGAAACTAGCACCCAAGCCTTATGATGTGTTACGTGCAGGCTCTGGCTCGTCTCAATGTCAGCTTTTAGATACGCAAGGTCGTTTCCGACGTCCTTAAACAACACTCGACCAACTTTATCACTGTGTAGATATTGATATGCCTCTGAGCTTTTCAGATTGCTCATCGCCTTACCATCACAGGCTACTAAATCTACAAAATAGCTAAAAATGTTACCATACGTGATACGAGGCCACTTCTTCACGTCATCCTCCCAACCATCTACCGCGGATGGTAAAGGTACTGTTATATCACCCCTTTTAATTTCGTTGAGGTTGTGTTCCCACATCATTAAGTTTGGATCGCTAAATCTTGAATGACGGTCAACTAATGAATGAATGAGTGTCAACTCCCGCTTGTTCACTTCGAACCGGAAGTCGCAACCACTTTTGACGCAATGCCTCATGGGACGTAGGAAACTTGTGGATACAGTTTAGGTGATATTAAATGACTTAATGGGTCATGAAACCCTAAACCAAATTTTCTGAGATTAACAGAGGTATGTGTGTTTAACACCATTGAAGACAATGTTAGCATCTGTTAGATTTAATAGAAGGGGGCAAATGGTTAAATTTTAGTTTTTTCCGCTATTTTCATCTTCCGGGTTTAAAATCTTCATCGTGTCCACAGAGCACTATGATGACTCATCGGTGTCTCATAATTATTCATGAGACTGAGTTTTCTTATACAATGAGAAGACACTTTCTCTTAATTATTCATGACACCACGTGGAACTTTCCAATGACAGACATGTCAACTATGATATCTCATCAAACTATGAGAGAGGCAATGATGGGACGCGCGTTTGTTTTCGTGGTGCAAAAGTTCTAGTGCATCTTTCCCCGCGATGCTGCCCGGGCTGGACTCTGGCTGCCCATCCACCACGGATACATCTAAACTATGTGTGTGTAGCAACCATTCAACTGGAGAATGGTGGACTTCGGCCTTGTACACTAATGCAGGTTTCGTCTTGCGAGTGATGCGGTCCCGAGGACTTTTCTATCGCTTAAGAGGTGTGTGTGTGTGTGTCTAAAATGTAACCCTGACCGTTTTACTTGCCTTTTGTTAAATAATCACTCGTTATTAAAATTTAGATATTTCGATAATACCTCAATTGTATGGAACGTATGCTTAATTTGTGCAAATTTATATGTCACTGTCCATCTTTATTATGTGGGTTTAGGGGGCATGTAGGTCTAGGATATGTACGGATCGTTTTTTTTTTTTTTAAGCGGAAAATGTATTATTTTCAAATATATGCATTAGTGTGTATATAAACAAATATATATTTTATAATGACATAATTATACATATGCATGTACATTTATATGTTTTAAATACAGTTATGATTACTGTAGGCTAATATGTGTAGCAGTGCATTCAGTTACTTTTGAAAGGACAAAAATAAGGACAAAAATAAGGTGTCAGTGTATTTCATTAGACTTTAAAGGGGGGGTGAATTGCTGTTTCATGCATACTGAGTTTTTTACACTGTTAAAGAGTTGGATTCCCATGCTAAACATGGACAAAGTTTCAAAAGTTAAGTTGTACGTTTGAAGGAGTATTTTTGTTCCAAAAATACTCCTTCCGGTTTGTCACAAGTTTCGGAAAGTTTTTTTCGAGTATGGCTCTGTCTTACGTAAGATAGGGCGGAATTTCCTTATATGGGTCCTAAGGGCACTTCTCCGCGGGCGCGCGCGCACTCGTAGACCAGAGAGAGAAGAGAGCGAAAGCAGTACGTTACCTCAAAGCGCTATGCTCGGCTTTTAGGGAAGTCAATGTCACCAAAGAAGTGGGTTTTTGGTTGCCAGGGCAAGACAACCCTGCACAGATTCCCAAAGAACCCAGCGTTAAGGGAACAGTGGATGGAGTTTGTTTTTTCGAAGCATCAACAGAGGTTGTGCAAGACTCTTTGTTCCCTGCATTTCGACGATGATTGTTTTATAAACAAAGCCCAGATCGACGGATTTGCAGATCGTCTAATGCTTAAGGATCGAGCAGTCACAATGATAAAGGTTCGCTGTCGCATGCGGTGAGTAAACTGCTTCAAATGTCTCTCTGTGTTGTTGTTAGCTCGGTTAGCACTGCTTTAGCACCGCCCACACGGCCCGCTCCCAGCTGCTCGGTTTTTTCCGGAAAGACTCGGTACAGCCTATCTTTCTTTTATAAATATAATAAAACTAAAGACGTTTTGGAGATATGAAGGATGCAATACTACTCTATAGGTACTCAAGATTAACAGGAGATTGAGTGAAAATGAGCATTTCACCCCCCCTTTAACTATGTCAGCTATAAAAAAATCTAGCATTTCTTCACGTTTTACCACTGATTTTTTAGTGACAGTCGATATGCATGGGCCACTGGCGATGACAGTCCCCACCCCCATCCCCCATCCATCCATCCATCCATCCATCCATCCGTGCCATACCACACCCACTCCCCTCCCTTCTTCTCACAGCCATCCACGCCCATTTAAGTTGCATTTTTCAAAAAGATTGTGAGCTAGACTTGAGCTGAAAAAGGGGGGTTTCATGACCCTTTAAACTAGGGTTTCTCAAACTCGGTCCTGGAGGGCCACTGTCCTGCACAGTTTAGCTCCAACCCTGATCAAACACACCTGAGCAAGCTAATCAATGTCTTCAGGATCACTAGAAACTCACAGCTAGGTGTGTTTGATCAGGATTGGAGCTAAACTCTGCAGGACAGTGGCCCTCCAGGACCGAGTTTGAGAAACCCTGCTTTAAACCATACCTGTCAACACTCCCGTTTTCCCAGGGAGTCTCCTGTATTTCACACCCATCTCCCGACCTCCTGCCGTTTTGTTATTTCTCCCGTGAAACTCCCGTAAAGGGACAGCAGCCAATAAAGCTTTCTGTCAGTTAAGTTAATCAAAAAACAAACGTAACAGAGAAAAACACTCGCTGCTCTTACTCTTGAGTCTTAACTTTACATCTAGGGAGTCCAATGTGGACAGTCAATAATTGGATTTGGACTGACAGTGTGAAAATAGCCATAGATATCACTGTATATTTTAGAAACTATTAATGTTTTTTGATAGTAGCCTACTAAACTGTATTTAAATGTTAGAAACAAAATAAATATGGTGGAAAACACTGAACAGTGTTCAGCGTGTCCGTCTCTGACATGTTGTAATTACCGTTAAAAAGCAGTTACGTTTTTGTAAAGCTCGTAATTACAGCTTGTAAGGTGGGAATTTTCTGAGAGCTCCTACTTGTACCACGTGACCTCAGCTGGCGTTGATAGTGTTGCCATAGAAATGCATAATTCCCAGTCCAAGGACGTGAACAGCTTTGAACATTGTCATCTACTACGCCATGGCGTGAACAAAGCAAGATTTGAATTTAGCAGTTGATAATGTGACGTAGGCCTACTGTATGTTCTAATCACACCAGTGTGCTTGTATACATATAGCCTACACTTCAAATGGTTAATCATCAAATGTATTTTATTTTATTTATTTTTTGTCCTTTGGAAGCTCCATTAAAATCCATTAATTCAAAAATATGAGGGGGGACATGCCCCATCTGCAGGTGTTAGTCTTTCAATTTCATTACCATCTATAGAAAAGGGACATTGGAATTATGTACTGTAATGTAAACATCGACCATATGTAACAAACTGCAGTGAATTTTTTTTTATTATTTATTTATTTTTGTGTATTGCTTTGGGACAATTTTCACAAGCAAGTGGTTTTCAAAACTCTTCAGCACTATCACAACACAAAATCAAAGTGTCCTTTTCACTGCACAAAATGTTTTTCATCTATATAAATGTTTAATTTACAGTAACTGCCATCCATAAAGCTGTCTATTATTTAATCCAACTTGATCTTAATCAATTAATCATTTGGTACATGTAGCCTACAGATTTCTATAAAAAGATTCTATAGATGGTTTCTATATAACTTGTTTGAAATTACTGATACAGATAACCAAATGTAATCAATTTGTTTTACATAAGCAATTTATCTTGAATAACCAAATATGCTCAAAGTGTACATGTGTGTGAGCCAGAGAGATTTGTAATTTGTGAACAGAGTACAAGGGAGAGAAAACAGAACATAAAATTGATCAGAGATGCATCAGAAGGAATACAAATGGCACTTGATACAGCATTTTACACTACAGTATGCCAAGTGATACTGTAAATGGAGGTACTGAGAACAGCATCAATAATGGTAATTCCTGACATAGGTGGCAAGGCATACAAAATGTCACAGATTATAAAAGGAATGACAATACATCCATAAATGGCAATCTCTGTTTGGCAGAGGAACTTATGTTCTTTACCCATTTTGACAGAGAACAGTAGTAATGGAACAGTATTGGCTGCACTGTCACTTGACCAACATCAATCTTAAATACGTGATACAGACGACGTCAGAGAAGTTTTGCACAAATGTGAGGAAAGCAGCTGGTCCTGATGGTATTCCTAGGCGTGTACTTCAGGAATGCGCAGAACAGCAATCAGAGATGTTTACAAGCATCTTTAACCTTTCCTTGGCCTGTGCTGTTGTTCCTGTGTCTTCACTACACCAATTGAGCCCATCCCCAAACAACAAAAGGAGAGCTGCTTGAATGATTATCAACCAGTTGCACTTTTTACCAATTGCACAAGATTATTATTCACGTCGACACTAATGATGTTCGACTCCGCCAGTCGGAGATCACTAAAATGAATGTTAACCCTTATGCCTCATTATATATTTTACGACGTTGAGTGCATTAAAGGAGAAGTTCACTTTTAAAATGAAAATTCTGTCATCATATACTCACCCTCATGTTGTTTCAAACCTGTATGAATTTCTTTCTTCTGCTGAACACAAAGGAAGATATTTAGAAGAATGTCAGTAACCAGACAGTTTTTGGGTCCCAATGACTTCCATAGTATATTTTTTTCCTACTATGGAAGTCATTGGGACCCAAAAACTGTCTGGTTACTGACATTCTTCTAAATATCTTCCTTTGTGTTCAGCAGAAGAAAGAAATTCATACAGGTTTGAAACAACATGAGGGTGAGTATATGATGACAGAATTTTCATTTTAAAAGTGAACTTCTCCTTTAAGGGACAAAAATGTCCACTCTAAACACTGCCATAAAACCATTATATATTATTTTTTTCCACTTTCACTGAGTTTAATATTTTAACCAACATCAGTCCTGAAAATAACTATCAAATATTTATTTAATTTTCAGAATTTTAACCCCTTAAATGCCATTTGTTTACATGATGCCACTGTTTTTATCGATGGAAAAAAACAAATTAAAAAAAATTGTGTACTACATGCTAGATGGATTTCTTGGGAGGGAATTATCACAGCCTGGTATATGTCCATGATTAACAGCAACATTGATTTTTACGCATTTTTATTTTTTGTGTTATGTCAGATTTAAAAAAAAAAAAAAAAAAAGGACCAAAAATGGTCACATATTAAACACTGCCTAAAATATTATATATTATTATTATTTTAAGTTAAATCTTTTAACCAGCATCAGTCCTCATCATAACTACCAAATATTTATTTAATTTCAGGATTTTAACCCTTTAAATTCCAGTTTTGGTGACGATACCATTAATTTGTATAAGAGGAAAAAAACACAAAAATGTAATTATTTTCCATATACTAAATGCAAAGTGAAAACCTTGGCTTTGGATTATCACAGTCTTGAATATGTCAAAGATTAGCAGCAACATTATTTTTGGTGCATTTTTATTTTTTGTGCCATGTCAGATTTAAAAAAATAAATAAAAATAAAAAATTAAAAAAAATCACACATAGCGCGTTAAGGACAAATTTTATCCTATTTAAACCCATTAAAATATCCATTTTTGAACCCACTGTCACATAATATCATAAAATCATAATTTCTATTCAAATACCCTGTCATTACCAAGCCTTGGGGTAAAATATTTACTTTACTGTTTTCCACGAGTTGGTACCATTTTTCATATAAGTGACATACTGCAAACATCTGCAGTATTGCAAACATTTTCCTTATTTCCTCTAGGTGACTATAACCTGTGCCTGTCTCCCTACACATCAAAATTTGCTCTAGAAAGAAAGCAAAACTACAAGATCACCATGAACATGAATTATTATTTTTCTAAGTTCTATAAACATATCAAAAACTTCAAAACAAAATAGGGTCATTGTTCAGCCAAATCAAACCGAAAGAAAACGATGCAGTCAGAAGCGCTTTCTCTTGCTAAATGCACACACACACATACACGCCTACACACACATCCTACACCACCGACACACACACACACACACACACACACACACACACACACACACACACACACACACAGAGGAAGAGAGAGAGAGAGAGTATAGACAGAAAGGGTAAAATATGACCTTCAGGATATTATGCTTATAATATAATATATTATATTATATTATATTATATTATAAGTATTATATTACTGCCACCTTACCGTGGTGGAGGGGTTTGAGTACCCGAATGACCCTAGGAGCTATGTTGTCTGGGGCTATATGCCCCTGGTAGGGTCTCCCAAGGCAAACAGGTCCTAGGTGACGGGTCAGACTAAGAGCGGTTCAAAAACCCTTTATAATGGCAATAAATTCGAGGACAGTGACGTCGCCCGGTATGGCACAGCCGGGGCCCCACCCTGGAGCTAGGCCCGGGGTTGGGGCTCATATGCGAGCGCCTGGTGGTCGGGCCTCCCCCATGGGATCCGGCCGGGCTCAGCCCGAAGGAGCGACGTGGGGCCGCCCTCCCGTGGACCCACCACCTGCAGGAGGGACCGTAAGGGGCCGGTGCTTAGTGGATCGGGCGGCAGTCGAAGGCGGGGGCCTCGACAACTTGATCCCTGGACACGGAAACTAGCTCTAGGGACATGGAACGTCACCTCTCTGGCGGGGAAGGAGCCTGAGATTGTGCGTGAGGTTCAGAGATTCCGACTAGAGATAGTCGGGATCACCTCCACGCACGGCTTGGGCTTTGGAACCACACTCCTTGAGAGAGGATGGACTTTTCACCACTCTGGAGTTGCCCATGGTGAGAGGCGGCGGGCTGGTGTGGGTTTGCTTATAGCTCCCCAGCTCAGCCGCCATGTGCTGGAGTTCATTCCGGTGAACGAGAGGGTTGCTTCCCTGCGCCTTCGGGTCGGGGATAGGTCTCTCACTGTCGTGTGCGCCTATGGGCCAAACGGCAGTGTAGAGTACCCAGCCTTCTTGGGGACTCTGGGAGGGGTGCTGAAAAGTGCTCCGACTAGGGACTCCGTCGTTCTACTGGGGGACTTCAACGCCCACGTGGGCAGCGACAGTGACACCTTGAGGGGCGTGATTGGGAGGAACGGCTCCCCTGATCTGAACCCAAGTGGTGTTCTGTTATTGGACTTCTGTGCTAGTTACAGCTTGTCCATAACGAACACCATGTTCAGTGCACATGGCACCAGGACACCCTAGGCCGGAGGTCGATGATCGACTTTGTGGTCGTTTCATCTGACCTCCGGCCGTATGTCTTGGACACTCAGGTGAAGAGAGGGGCAGAGCTGTCAACTGATCACCACCTGGTGGTGAGTTGGATCCGATGGCGGGGGAGGAAGCTGGACAGACTCGGCAGACCCAAACGTACTGTGAGGGTCTGTTGGGAACGTTTGGCCGAATCCCCTGTCAGAGAGATCTTCAACTTCCACCTCCGGCAGAGCTTTGACCGTATCCCGAGGGAGTCTGGAGATATTTAGTCTGAGTGGACCATGTTCTCCACCTTCATTGTCAACGCGGCCACTCGGAGCTGTGGCCGTAAGGTGCCTGTCAAGGCGGCAATCCCCGAACCCGGAAGTAAGGGATGCCGTAAAGCTGAAGGAGTTCTATCGGGCCTGGCTGGCTTGTGGGACTCCTGAGGCAGCTGACGGGTACCGACAGGCCAAGCGGACCGCAGCCCGGGTGGTTGTGAAGGCAAAAAATTGGGCTTGGGAGGAGTTCGGTGAGGCCATGGAGAAGGACTACCGGTCGGCCTCAAAGAGATTCTGGCAAACCGTCCGGCGCGAGAGGGAGGAGACCCCGGGGAAGACCTAGGACACGCTGGAGGGACTATGTCTCCCGGCTGGCCTGGGAACGCCTCGGTGTCCCCCTGGAAGAGCTGGAGGAAGTGTCTAGGGCAGGGGTCGGCAACCCGCGGCTCTAGAGCCGCATGTGGCTCTTAAGCGCCGCCCTAGTGGCTCCCTGGAGCTTTTTCAAAAATATGAAAATGGAAAAAATCTTTTTTGCTTTAATATAATTTCTGTAGGAGGAAAAACATGACAAACATTCTTAACCCTTTCGCACGTACGATCGGTGGTCGGTGTGATTAGAACGGTCAGTGCATCACGTGATCAACTGCTAAATTCAAATGTGCTCTCGCGCGTTGGCTGGCGCTGAGCCAGATACAGGCGCGCTCGGCTCAGAGCTGTCATATATCACAACTTTTCTGTGTTTTCAACCACATAATGTTTATTTTAGGTTTCAGACATATAAATACTAAAAAAAACAATACATTTAGAGTTTGTAAAATACACAAGGATGTTAAAGGAAGAGGCAATAATAATCATTTCCATTATAATTAGACACATTTTATTCATATCAGATACACATTGTGTAAGTAAGTAACTTTAAAGTTTACTCTATTCTTCTCCCATTTCACCAGCCACTTACTTTTATGTATTTCGGGAGAAGTGGATGAATTCACGTGTTGTAAATCCAACAGATCCGATTCTCTGAACTGCGTCTGCGGCACAAACTAAGATGGCGGCGCCCATCGCGCATACAGCTCAACTAACGCGATCGTTATAAAGGTGTTTAAACAACAAAACACTTCCACTTGCATATATTTGACAATCGGAATATCAGATATTTCATGCCATATCTAACAAATTTGTAAATATTTTGAATAAAAAAGGAAAAATGACATAAAAGCAGATCATCATTCATTCAGCTCTGTTGCTGCTGCGGTGTGTCACGTGACACGCAATGACGCGTCACCATGGAAACCATAAAGTGACACATTCTAAATAACGGTCGCCTTGAAAAACTCACGCTGGTCAGTCAGAATATTTTAAACTTACGTGTGAAAGGGTTAAAGTTTTTCAACGTTGTAAACATAATACACGAATAAATAAATTGAAACATAATACATTAAAATTATAATGGAAGTTAAACTTAAAGCACGATCGTACAGCAGAGTAGTCACGTGGTGCGTCATTCTCTCCAAGATACGCTGCAGGGAAAATAAACATTTAATCTAATGCTCATGTATTTGTAGCCTACTTATCATTTTGATACTAGGGGGCTAAAGCTAATATAGACACTTACAGCATGTGTTGCCTTCATTATAAGGCTTTTAATTTTTTGCGGCTCCAGACAGATTTGTTTTGGTTTTTTTCGGTCCAATATGGCTCTTTCAACATTTTGGGTTGCCGACCCCTGGTCTAGGGAGAGGGAAGACTGCTTAGACTGCTGCCCCCGCGACCCGGCCCCAAATAAGATGATGGATGGATGGATGGATATTATGATTTTTGTCACTCGCCTAAACACCATGTATTATATTTAGGCCCTACACACACACTTTTGTCAACGCAGACACACATTGCTCTCAGACATCCACACATACTCAGAAACATCATTTTAGATCATTGAGCCATTAAAATGCTTCATAACAGTCAATAGTGCCCCTAGTGGAAACCAGGAAAATAACATGCATTTCCCCCCATAGGGAATACCTATGTAGTGACATCATCTGGTGGAATACACTATATAATGCAAATATAATGCTTTTGCTTCAAAATGAAAGGATGTTTCAACATAAGTCATGATTCACGTATTAATGACGGCCCCGGCTTTAAACGACGTTTTAATGGGTTTCAATGGGCCATTTTTGGTCATTATGGTGCTATATGTTCCTATTTGATCTACACAGTGTGTGTTATACATATTATGCAACATGGGATCAAAATTTTAAAATGTATCCAAAAAGTCACAATTTTGCCAAATTACTACCATTTGCAATAAAACAGCCAAAATGGTCAAAGAAATTAAACTGAAAATGACCAAAAATGTCCTAATGCAGCATGAGGGTTAAAGAGGTGTGTGAACTCGCAAGTACGATGTCAGGCACTGTAATTTGCTCTGGCCCCCTTCCTGTTCACAGGAGTGATGAGATACTTAGTAGATTGTCCTCACTCAATGGCTGGCTGTCTAAATGGTGTCTGCAAAATAATATAGAATTCATAGACAATTGGAAAAGTTTTTGGGGCAGACCTGACCTGTTGAAAAGAGATGGTATTCATCCCTCCTGGGATGGTGCTGCTCTTCTCTCTAGTAATATGGCACATACACTGTAAAAATAAAAGGTGCCTGGAGGAATCTTTTGGGGTTCTTCACTTTGCCACACCGGCGGAAACGTCTGTAGATCCTCTAGGTACCCTTTAAAAAGGGGTGGTTCTCTGAGGAACCACACAGGTTTCTTGAGGAACTCTTATATAGAAGCACTGTGTGGAACCAAATTTAAATTTTTAATTTTATGTTGTTACTATGGTTACCATTCATTTCTATTATAATAAACAAACATAACCAAATACAAAATTAGAATTATTACATATTTTAGATCCATTTTAACCCCTTAAGTGTCAACGGCCCACTGGTGGGCCCACAGCCATTACATATTAAAAACAATAATATCCTATACTAAACCTAAACTAGTCTTGACAAACTATATATATATCATTTGAAAGCTTACAATCTCTAGTTTTCATATGATTCATATCTCCTAAGGCGTGTGCAGACCTTTATTTTGATTTTTTTGGGGGTGGAAAGGTCTGAAAACGTTTTAAATATCAAGAAAAAAATGCAATGGAGCTTGGCTGTCATCTAGTGAAAAAGTTTGGTACCGCGCCCAAACAAAATCTTACTGAAAGCTCTTTTGTTTTAGACATCAACCTAAAATTTTGTTCAGAACAAATTTTATGTTGTTAAAACTTGTTTTACAAGTGCATTTTCATAAACAAAAATCTGCCAAACGTATTCTTTAAAACAAGACCAATCTTGCATCTATATTCCAAAGCATTCTTGAATTACAACCATACCATTTAAGTTCGGAATGTGCAGGTCTATGCAAAAAGGGGGGGGGGGGGGGGGGGGGGGACTTTCATAATTTAACCTTAACCTTCAGCAGACACATGAATCGAACTGATTCTTGAAAGAGGGGAATCGCACCAACTGTCTTCATATTTCATTTGACTGTTCAGTGACTGCAGGTGTCAGTTTTTAATCAAAAACTTCATATGACAGAAAACTTAAAGCAAGTGTTTATAGCATACATTTGTAAAACTTAGTGTCTTCCTGATTTAAACGCTGTTGAATTTGTGTGGTTTTGTTCTCTAAACCTGCTCTGCAGCTCTGAGTTTAATTTAGGGTTGAAGCTAAACTTTGAAGGTGGTGCTAAAGCAGTTTGAAATTCCTGTGACCAACAGAGCGTGTTCTCTGTGATGGATTTTTTAATTAATCATAACTAACATTTATTTTTCTTGCAGGAACAACATTCATATGCTTTTGAATCTTAAATGTTTCAAAATTCTTTGGCAAAAACTCATGACTGAGTATGCGAGTGTAAAAATAACATATATGGGAAATGAAACTAGACAGATGTCTAGGTTTGAAACCTTGTGATTATGAAGTAATCATTAAAACAGTTTGCTTCTACCTAGTAACAAGAGTTTGTCTATGAAGAACCAATCAAATTGTAGGGAAATTATGTAATGTATCATGTCATTTTCGCCATGCTCCTATTCTATAAAAACTGTTGTATTCCTGTTTGCTGGTGGGATTCTCTATGAAATTTGTCAGAGATCCTCCGGCCATGATTAAATCTTTTTGGGTGAGATTCTCTGGAGAACTGCTGGAGAACTCTCCCGGCCGTGATTAAAGCATTTAAAGGACATTCGCTGAAGTCTGTCTGTTTATTATTGCTGCTGCGCAGCAAGTTAGTTAAGGAAACAAGTTAGGGATTACTAACTCGGCCGACATCGACTGTAGACATGCTAGAGTATAAATATTATTGAACGGGGATGTCAACTGTAGACGAAACCCAGAGAAACTAACGTCGACTGTAGACGTTTGGGGACATCGATTGTAGACGAGACCCATGGGGATGTCGATTGTAGACGAGGCCCAGGTAGAGGTGCGAAATAGGGGAAAAATCTACCACATCTCCTTTGATTAAAGACCTTTTTTCAAATTATATTATTTGTTTAGTTAACAGTGCCACACAGTGCATATGTTTAAACATCAGGCTTCAGTTGACTTAATTTATAGATTTCACAAATTATACAAGTAGTCCAGTAGAGGCCATTACTAATGTTCAATTAATTTATAGAACATGAAGAGTGTTAAACATGTCTGTACCATATTTTATTAATTGAAAAAATTCTGCAAATGTATTGAAAACATTGACAACATTTTGCAAGAGATATCAGAAAACAATCTGGAAGTGTTACTTCAGTTTTTATTTCATAATTATTTTTGACGATTTTTTTGAAAAGAATTTCAATCCATTTTTTTCTAAAAACAAACCAAGAAAACTGCCAAAAACTGGCAGAAAACGTAAGCCATTGTCAGCATTTTATTAAAAATGATCTGTGCAAGTAATCTAAAAGAGCTCAATAACTTCTATGGAGTACATGCCAGTGTCTTCAGATTGTTTGGACTTTTTGAGCACTTGAAGACTTCCCTCAATTTTTCCCAGTTCAGCATACAGTTTCACCTGAAAAGGGTTGAAAAGGGACACATTTCATTGTTATTTCTGCTTCACAAAATACAAGAAATGTCATTTCCAATCAGCAGTAAAGGACCTGTGCTGTACCTGTGATCTCACAAACTTGTGAAGATCAGACACCAATCTTTTGGCTTCTGGTGCCACAGCCAAGACTGTGAAATGAGCATCTAGTAATAAGCAAATCCAGTCTATTATCTTTAAAAAAAAAAAAAAAAGAAAAAAGGTTAAAAAAGGTTAGACCTTTGCAAAATAAATATAATTGTTCAAAACTGTTTGATGACAGACCTGAGAAAAACTTGGTGTCCGTAGAGCTGGGATTTGTTTGTGGGCATCATGAGAATATTTGAGATAAAGGAAAAGTAGATACTGTAAAAAGACCTAAAAAAAATAATAATTGAGAAGGCAAAGGTCATTAAAGATTTTATTCTTCCCATTAAGCCTGTAACAAACTACTGATAATTAATCAACAAATAAGCAATATGCTTTAAAATAAAACATTCCACATCCAGCCTAATGTCCAGAGAGGCACTATTTTTTCACACTGGAGATAAAGGTCCTGAACATTTACCTCAGTTCCACAAATTGGGATACTAAATAATGGTAAACTCTATACCAACCTAGGCTAGATGTGTTTGTGTGTCAGATACTCACAATGACCTGCGGAACCGTGAGATCTTTTAGATGTGGCAGCAGGGGCTTGTTACTGTACGCTGTCTGCAGAACCTCATTTCTATCCGATAGGTTAAAGAAAACATACAACCAGAACAAAAAAATGGAAAAAAACAAAAAGCATGTTTTTTTTTGTTAAACACCATTTTGATGAAGGATACAGAAGAGCACCCTTGTGTAACCCCACAGGACAGCTCATAACCAGGGCTAAAGGATCTCTTTGAAGCATACTGCTGGGGGCATCAGATACATCAGTCTCTATTGCTGGGGGGCAGAAGCCATTCTGCTGCCCACCCTCCTCCTCCAATCCACTTTGAGTCAGCACTTTCATGAAGATGACACTCTCTGTGTCAAGATTCACAGTCTCAATCTCAGAGTCTGGAGTACTACAGTCAGACAAGAATTTTATAAAAGTTAGTTTCACATCAGTTCTCTTTAATAAGACATTTGTGCAAATTATCAAAAGCTTAGTGTTATTGGGTTACAGTGGCTCAGTTATTAAGAGTGTAATGGTCTGAATGTCATTCAGCAGCAGGTAAGCGCAGGACTCACCTGAGAATTGTTTTAAGACAAGCACAGGTGACAGCTTCAGGAATGTCAGAAAACATTTGGAAAGCAATCTGACAGAGATGGAAATCTTTCTTCACCATGGCCAGGGACAGCAGATCAGGGCACACACTGCATTTCCCCCCAAAACCCCCCCACAAAAACAAGACAATGAGCATAGATGCACAAAAAACACTAGTAGCTGGAAGACAACTGTTTCCACAGAGCTGATCATGTGTGGTCTTAACCTGTAGCAGAGGTACCGCGTTTCCAACAGCTGTAGAAATACAGCCTGAGGGTAGAAGTTGGCTTCTGTCTGGGATCTTGACACTAGCTCTAATGCCATCCTGCCCGTTGCCAGCTGGAGGTCAGTCTGAGTCGTCAGACGAATAAACTCCCCCACCTCTGCTTGTACATCCTCTACTGCACCAGTCTAGCAAAAACCACACAGTGCATCATTACAAACCACTGAACTATCAAAATTGCAAAGGCTGTTGTATATACATACACGTGAGTATATTTGACCTAATTTTTTTTTTTTTTTACTACATAACACCCAAATAAATATGTCTGTGTAAATAACCCCTTGGATCTTAATGTACTGTTGCCTTCTGGAGCATCTATGGGTTTTTAGCACATTTGGTAATAGTTGTGTTTGTATCCCTCAATTGTCTTTAGAGTTAAAACCTGGATCATATTGTAACTGCTGTGAAGAGCTCAAAAGTGAGGAAGATGCTGGAAAACCAAAGAGTATGCCAAGGCAAAAAGTACCAGGAGGAGTTTCTTAAATAGTGGGCAGTTTCATGACAAAGCAGGAACTCACAGTGTCTACACCAGACACAAATTTGTTGTCTTTCATCGTGTCATGTTGCCACAGCTTGAGGCTGGTCTACACTGGACGCAACAAAGCGACCATTGCAAATAAATTTTTTCTTCGGTGACAGTACCAGCGTGAGTGCTTGAAGTACGTCAAAAATAGAACGGGGCAGCAGTTTACTGTCAAGAATATGTTGCGTCACATCACATATCCAGTGTAGACAGCATCACTGATTATAATGGGTTCTATTTGCTTTTGTCACGTCTGGTGTAATGCACAATTATCAAAAAATGGTAACACTTCACAATAAGGTCTCATTTGTTAACATTAGTTAATGCAATAACTAACATGAACTAACAAAGAATATATTCTTACAGCATCTCTTACCATTTGTTAATGTTAGTTAATAAAAATGTTCAAGTTAGTCCACAGTGCATTAACTAATGTTAACAGATACAACTTTTAATCTTAGTAAATGTTCATTTCAACCTTTCCTAAAACATTAAGACTAATAAATGATTTAGAAGTATTGTTCACTGTTAGTTAATGTTAACTAATGTAGTTAAGTAATGTTAACAAATGAAACCTTATTGTAAAGTGTTAGCAAAAAATATTAAGCAAGCTACACAAACCATAAGAACCAAGACATTGAACCAGCTAACGAGTGTTAATTCAGTTATTTTGTTGAGAAATTGTATGTATATGTAGTATGTGAATATGTTTATGTATAGTGCTGTACTTTTGTGTAAAAAAAATTATTTTTTTTTTGATAAACATCTTGCAGACTCTTTAAGGGGTATGCAAACTTGAGTACATCTGTGTGTATATATTTTAGTAAAAATACATAATGGCAAATAAGCTAACAGTTAAACAACTACACAACTGTGGACATGTATTTGAATTATCGGATTAGCCATGTAGGAATTTGTGTGATTACAAGATCTAACTTATCTTGAATATATCAAGTGACTAAAAATGGCAGAAACGTCTTTTTTGTATATGACAGACAGCCTTATACCTTAATGTGTTCTATAAGTTGATCCACTGTTAGTGCAGACTTGACAACAGAAGTCTGCAAGAAAAAGTAAAGCAGAATATATTAAGTGACAAAAATAGTCAGAATCAATACATTTGAAACATTAAATTATATTTGAGTGCACATTTATATGTACAAACAATTATTAGGCTATTTTCATGGTGAAAATCAATCAAATTATTAAAATACAAAATTAAAGATATTTAAGACCAATTTTTGGTAAAATTCTATAACTAAATTTGGATTAACATGTTTAAAAACATTCAAGTGTATCAACAATTTTCTCAGAGAGGTACAAATTACAACTTCAAATGTTTGACAAACAATGAGCTCTGTTTTCAATTCAAAGTAAATTCGATTCATTCATTGCTATAGGAGAGAAAGAATTCTCTAAACTCGTTAAATCATCTAAAAATCGACATGCATGTTAGACCCTATATCGACTAAGCTATTGAAAGAGATGCTTCCAGAGGTCATAGATATTTTGTCATTAGGATACGTACCAAAAACTTTTAAGCTGGCTATTAAACTGCTTGTTAAAAAAAAAACGACTTCATCCTACAGAATTAATCAATTACAGGCCGATTTCAAATATACCTTTTCTGTCAAAGATACTAGAAAAGGCAGTATCCTCACAACTATGTTCCTTTTTAGAAAGAAATGGTATCTGCAAGGATTTCCAGTCAGGATTTAGACCATACTATAGTACTGAGACAGCTCTGTCACAAATTATTTGATCTCTATTAGTGTTGCTTGACCTTAGTGCTGCATTTGACACCTTGACTAGGGGTGTGACGAGACACTTATCTCACAAGAACAAGACATGAGATTGGGTTCAAATTGAACGAGACAAGATTTTTGCACAATATTTTATAGAAATCCTCAACGACAAAATTCATGATTAGAAAAATATCACATGTCTGCAGGAGCATTTTGATTTTTTTTTTAACTAATAGTCTTGTAATGTATGTCATTTCAGTTCTACTTTATCAGTATAAATTATCAAATGCATTGAAAGATAACAATATACAAGCACTGTAAAAGGTTTTGCCACAAACTCAACTGATTTCTTCTGTATTATTTCACATGAGTCACTTCAGACCTTAGTGTACTAAGACTTAGTGTATGAGCTTCCAGAACTTCTGATTGAGGCTGTGTGTGACCTCCTAATTGAACTAATTTCCACAAATTTAACAGAAATAAAAACAGTATAAGTAACAAAAATAAATAACAGTTTTCTCTTAGTCTTAAGTGAAAACCATAATCAAAGTACTGTAGCGCACAGACTCTTTATAATTGTTGTGAAATTGCAGTTTTATTTTGCACTGGCAGTTATAGGGTTAATGCGGTGAGTTCGGAAAAGGCCAGGCAGAGAGAAATGACATGAGCGAGTGAGTTAAGCTGGTGCGTTTGTGTACAGTTGTTCTTGCGTTCTGATTAAAAGTTCAGAAACGGAGCCTCCCTTGTCTGTCGTTCTTCAGACGTTACAGTAGCCTACTCTCTCAATATTCAAAGTGCAAACAGACACCAGAACCACAACTACACAGTCCAGAGATAGGTTTGATATTGGGAGACAGATATTGCATGAAGCCTAATTTGCACGCATCAGGGAAGCTCACGTTTCAATTTCGGCCCCCGATCGCGCATACTCCGTGTACAGGGAGCAGCGGTGCTGAGCGCGCATTCTACAAGATAAGACATTTGTCATCCACCATCATCACACGATCAGTGAACCGAGATTCCTGCTGCACTGCGTACGACTGCAGCTCGTGCTGGCTGAGCAGAGCAGACGTTTACAATGTTTCTATAAAACAATGTTTTACAATGTTTCTGTTTTTCTATAAACACAGCAAAACAACAATGAAGGCGTAATGTAATGTGAATGTAGCGATGGGATATTCTATGCTAATTTCACCCTCGCGCTCCATCATGGCGATATCACGAGACAGCTTTTCAATCGACGAGAAATCTCGTCACATTTTAGTCTCGCGAGATCTCGTGCACACCCCTACTATTGACCACAACATTCTTTTGAATAGACTCAAATTATGTTGGCATTAGTGTAATTGCATTGGCATGGTTCAAATCATGCTTATCTAACCTTTATCAGTTTGTAGTAGTAAACGAAGAGATGCCATATTGATCACAAGTTCAGTATGGAGTACCACAGTACTAAGATTGCTGTTCACTCTACATGCTACTCTAGGGAGATGATATTAGGAAGCATGGGATTAGTTTTCACTGTTATGCTGATGATACTAAGCTGTATATTTCTTCTCGCCCCGACGAAACTAACCAATTCACAAAATTAACGTAATGCATAGCTGATAAAAAAAAAAAAACTAGATGACTAGTAATTTCCTATTAAATTCTGAAAAAACAGAGATTCCAATTATTGGACCAAAAACCTCTGCACCTAATAACCTAGAATACTGTCTAACTGTGTGTTCACACCGTCGCCAGCAAGAAAGTGGCCATTAATTTTCAATGCGAGCCGGCGGGCGAGGGCGAGGGTGTCGATGAGAGTTGAAGTCAGCTCAACTTTATGGTAATGAGCTATGTTCTCTTTCCAGCAAAAAAGAAAAATGTTTTTTTTTTTTTTCGTTTTTTTTCAACCTAAGTTATAGGTTATAGGTTCGGTTATAGATTATAAGTTATAGGTTCGGCAGCAACCAATCGGAATGTAGAAATCCTCCACTTGAGGATTCCAGAGAACACAGTCCTGTAAACTTTGGTTCCGACCACATTAGTTCCCAAGCAAAATGGAGGAGAGGTAAGGCGCGCAACACTATTTATAGGCAACATTTTCGCTAGAACGCTTGTTTTTCAATGGGAATGCAAATTAGACTAGCAATTAACCATGAACACAAAAGCCACACCACACAAATGGCTTTTAATTGATTTATTTCGTAAGCAAACATGTCACTATAATTGTTACGTTCTTTCCATCGTTCAATTTCTTACTTTCACATTTAAAAGATTTCACGAGGTTAACTTATACCCTACTTGTGGGAAGTCTGCACAAATAACGATCAACATGCTTATTTGCTTCGCGGCCCATTTAAATAAAGTTTAAAAAAAGACCAAGCATTCAATCTACGTCAGAGCGTACATGAATATTAATACGGCATTGTTGGCAGGGTGGCGGTGAACGCACAGTAACACTTGATGGCTGCTCTGTCAAGTCTTCGTGCATGGGTCACCACATGATTATTTGATTAACAGAAAAAAAAAAAATGGTTTGGATTATTCATATTTATTTTAAATCCTAAAAGTTTAAAGTTTAGATCAAGAAATTCACTAAATGTAGCTTCAAAACATGCAATCAATAATAAAGTAATAAACGAGAACAAAGAATCACATCACAGGTGTAAGACTGTAGAAAATAAAAAATGCCGGGCCATCTGGTTGAGGAACGACTGCATATTCGTCTACTATCCAATATGTTAGTTCCGCCTAACATATTGGAATTCAATGTATACTTAGACTGTAGGCTAATAATGGGTTTTCTGTTCAGAACAACAGTGTTATTAGACCAATCTAAATAGCGTGAGCCTCAACCTGATTATTGTAATATTCTAAGTGTAGGAAACCTTGGCATGATTATACAAAAGTTACCATTAGAAGTTAAGTTGGTCAGCTTATTTCTATGGTTATGGTCGTGACCTCTGGTTAGATATAGTTTTACTATAGTTACCATAGTTCTACCAAGTGAGTACAGATCTATGGTGAAGGGGGGGATTCTGGAATCCACTGCTGCTTCAGTGCATCTAATGAGTGATTATAAATCAAGGTATTAAATCAATATTTTTCCTTCTAAAAATCACGAGTTGAGACTTCTCTAGGCTTATGAGATTTTACTTTGTTATAGAAGTCACCAGCATGATTATCGAAAATGTTCTTTTCATGTATTTTCTAATGTCTGTATTTGATATCTGAATGCAGTAAACAGTATTTGCTCATTTAGCCCGGATTCCAGATTGGATTGGTTCTAGTGGAAAAAAACGTCCATGTTTGGTAAGGCTGATCAATAGTATTATTGATTGATTAAATTAAATTAAATATCCCCAACTGAGCAAGCCAAAGGCAACAGTGTGAGTCTTGAAGTTGACTTTTGCCTGATGAAACTGGAAACCATCTTCAGAAAAATTCTCTTTAATTTATTATAATTCTGACTCCGGGTCTTAATTAATCATATCTGGTCCTTGGGTCTTTAACTGTAAATCCCCTAACAATGGGGACTACATAATATACTTTTAAGTGAGTACAGATCTATGGGGACTACATAATATACTTTCAGAAATTAACAAGCATGGTGCAGTTACCTAAAAAGTAGTAGTTAATCGCCTCTGTTAATGACCAAGACTGACGAGCTTATGATTATGAGATAATATACCCGGCCGGTGCGAGACTCAAAGTGTTATAGGAATCCAGATGAACGAGTGTAATTTCAATAAAGAGTTAAATAGAATAATCAAACGTTAGATCCAAACAGTGGCATTTTAATGTCCTTGTTGCATTATGAGGGATGTGCGACGACTCACTCAGCTTTGGATTCCATCCCAACACAGAAGCCTACTCTGAATGACCTTAACCTGCCCCAAACCCTGGAGGTGGTAAACTATCTTTAAGGGCGTTTTCACACTGGCAGTTTGTTCAGAACGGGGCACGGTTCGCATGGTAATGTGAAAACGGTCATGCAGACCATGGCACGCACAGGGGTACCAAAAACCAGAGACAACCTGAAGGAGGTGGTATGAGTTTGGCAGCACTCGAACTGTGCCACGTTTCGTGTGATTGTGAAAGCAACAAGGACACAGATGAGCACTAGTTCAGGATGTAAAGTAACCTGTGCATGTGTTCTATCGGTTTACAATGTATTTAGTTCAATAAAACATGTGAGGGATGATAGTGTTTCTGATTTACCTTTGATACAAGCGAGAGTGAGCCTGCAATGTAAGCGAGTGCAATCAGGGCAGCAAATAAACGGCAATCCACTCTCTCCTCAAAAGTGTCTTTGCAAACAGCAGAAAGCCACCTTCACGAAACACAACTGTGCATAATTGCACCAATGTAATAAAAAACAATATATTGACCGCGTTTGTTTTCTATCATGCGGCATGCACGTTTCTGATGGTGTAAAATTAAAGCAAATGCACCAAGGTTTGACAGCATCAAGTTGAGTGTGAAACCAGACCAACGCTGCGGAGGACACCGGGAACAATCGCTCTTGTACCGCAGCAAACGTGCCCAGTGTAAAAAACGCCCTAAGAATAAGGGAAGCAAAGCACACTGTGGCATTACAGACGCATTTCACTTCTGTCAATTGCTAGAAAGATCCTTGCAAGAACTATTCTTGATAGGCTGATCAACTATCTCCGAGAAATCCTTGTAAGAGACTCAGTGTGGCTTCCCACCTGGTCATAGCATCGTCAACATGGTCTTCACAGTCAGACAGATCCAGGAAAAATAGATTTCTAAGCGGTTTTCATTTACATTAAATCTTTTGACACCATAACCAGAAGCACTGTGGACCATTCTAGCAGAGTTTGAATGCCCAAGAATGTTCACAAATCTGATCTGCCTCTTTCATGACCAGATGACGGGCCTTGTCCTCTCCAATGGAGCTTCTTCATTCCCTTTTGCTATTTTAAATGGGGTTAAGCAAGGATGTGTGCTTGCTCCTAATCCTTTTCAACCTGTTCTTCAACTGTGTCCTGGCACATGCTCTACAATGACTCGAGAGAGGAGTGTACCTGTGATACAGAATTGATGGTTCCTCCTTTGATCTCCGGAGACTGAATACAAAATCTAAGACAATCGAACGGCTGATGCACTGTTTGCTGATTGATGACTGTGCCCTTATGGCACATTCATAGTTGGCTCTCCAAGTCAAAGTGGACAGATATGTGGAAGATGCCCATCTGTTTGGCCTCACAAGTCTTAGTAAGACTGGTAAGTCTTATTCCAGCATGCTTCTGCTGCATTGATCTAGATCAGTACTGAACACTGCTCCTGGAGGGCTACCATCCTGCAGAGCTTAACTCCAACAATAATCAGACATAACCTAACCACCTAATTAAGGTTAAATGTTTTCAACTAGTTTAATTAAGTTCAGGATTACTTGAAAACAGCCAGTTTTATGCCGAACGTCACAAGAACAGACAGGAAAACTAGTTTTATCAAATCCGGTTGTCAGGGCAAGTGTTAAAGGGATAGTTCACCCAAAAATGAAAATAAGCCCATGATTTACTCACCCTCAAGTCATCCTAGGTGTATATGACATTCTTATTTCAGACGAATACAATTGAAGTTACATTTATAAAGTTGGAAGAGCCAGGACATTTTTTTGAAGGCAGTGAATGGCCGTATATTGTTTGAAATCCATTAAAGTGCATACATCCATGCTAAAAGTAATCCACACGGCTCTGGGGGTTTAATAAAGGCCTTCTGAAGTGAAGTTCATGTAAGAAAAATATCCATATTTAAAATTTTATCGACTAAAATAACTTGCTTCCGGCAGACGGCCTATGCAAGTCGACTTGCACCAAAAGAGTAACACTTGATGTATGACGTAGGATGTAGGAGTAGCGTAAGCTTTGACACCTCTCGCGGATCAAACAAACAGGGCTGGCTTTTTTTCACTAATAACGGAATATTGACAGAACGCAAAATGCATAACTCTGAAGCACGGACAAGCAGTGCCCGGACAGTCTGTGGTGTGCGCATAACAGAGACGCATTATGGCTGAGCGCGAAATTCAAACGGCACCCTCTTCATTAAAAGTTAATGTATGGAAAATTGCCAATTTCATTGTGACCTATTTTTTAAAAAGTTACATTTTTACTGTGCTCTCTGCAGATGTTCATTTACTTTTTTGTATAAGCTGTTTTTGATTGTGGTATACAGCAAAAATTTTAATTCATAACTCTTTATTATTTAGTTGTGTATAAGAGCGGTTTTGTATTTTACTAATTATTCAGAATATGGGCAAGTCCACAAGCATTATTTTTGTACAAAAGCTGCTGGTACATAATTCTATATTTTTGAATGAAAGCTGTTTGTGATTTTGCTATGGCAAAATGTTTATTTGTTTTTGTCTGAAGGATTATATTGGTCATTGCACATAGGAGGATGTTGGTTAGAAGTCTAAACTTTACAAAGAATACCACTTTTTATCACTTTTGTTTTTATGATACATATCAAATTAAATATTAGCTTAAATATGCATTGGTCCCAGACAAAAATTTCTGCTTTATGATTGCGAAGAAATATTTCTACAAATATTTATTTTTTATATATTATTTCACAAAACAGTCAAGTCACATATCACAAGAAAGCTCTCATTCTAAGGAATTTGGCGATATAGTTTATTTCATTGTGAGAAAATCATAGATCGAAATATCTTCAAAAGAATCGCACAGTGAAATAGAATCAAACAGAGATGACAGAGAAAAGTATTACATTCCAACTCCGATGACGGCTTCAGTCAGCCGCAAACAGCCACATAATCTATATCAGTCCTTTTAGCTTAGGATGTTATCTTTCAAATGAGACCATTTTCACGTTTCTGTGAGCTTTCGTTGGTAAGAAAAACCTTTTCGAATGAACTGAGAGGAGACGTGCTCTGAGCGCAGGACACCGAATCTCCAAGCCAACTTTAAACAGGGTGCTAGCCTTACTTGTGCTACTGCTAAGACAAGTATTTAGTATACATATCTAACCGGATATAAGCTCGCGTCACACATCGAGATGGTCCTCACAGTCGGATCCAGATCCAACTCCTCCCACCTTACATATACCTAAACCTACCCATCTCCACCCCCTGATCCCTAAACCCACCCCTAAACCTACCCATCTCCACCCCCTAATCCCTAAACCCACCCCTAAACCTACCAATCTCCACCCCTTATATCTGGATCCAACTCCGCCCCCTGGATCTCGTGTACTGTATTGAGGAGCTACTGCATACATCAGGCGGACCTTTCACAAGAGGAGATTCTGACCGAGGCGAGTTCAAGAGACAGACGTGCCCCCATCACTTCCGGGTGAGAGCGCGAGCTCTCTGTTGACTGAAATCTCCGCGAGTCAACTGGTTTGATTTCTATAATTGCATCTAGAAAGATAAAAGCATCAAAGATAAAGGAATCATGGGTGCGCCTTTTGGAGACGCACTGTGCGTTTTGGTATGTATAACCTTATGGTTTTTCAGCATTTACAATGTTAACACACATTTTTTGATAAAGTTATTGTTAGTTTGAAATGTGAAAGCACAACAACAAATCTGATAAACTATTATTTGAAAATAAATGTCAAACGTTTTGGATATGGAAAGTATGATTGCGCAATAATTTCCAACTTTGCATAAGTTGAATAAAATGGTCATTTCAGTAAATCTACATTTTGATATTGTGAAATGGATATTATTACAGTGCAGAAACTATGTATAAACAGTGATTTCTTTGTTCCAGGTTCTGTTGAAGATTGGCACTGTGGGGACTGTTGGCACAGCTGGCATCAGATCTCCAGGAGGCTGGCCGGTGATGTTGAGGTGATGCACAACACAGGTGACAAAACTGATGCACATATAATGAATTATATAAATCTGGAGGATGAGGATGTTGTTCTAGATTGTAATAGACACAGATTTTAGGCATTTAATTTGTAAAATGATAAGTCTTGTATCTTCTGAAAGAATAAAATGATCAAAATCATAAAGCGCCTATTTTTTTTATTTTATTATTATTATTATAGCACAGACAACATACTATAATATTTATCACATTCAGCAGTGTTTTATATAATTTCAAAGTGTTTTCTGTAAAATTACACTCGAATATTGCATATATACCACTGGATATGGGTATGAGCAGAGTTTAGATTTGGGTAGGTGGAAATTACATTAAAAAAAGGTAATATTCCTCCCTTCAGATTAATATGAACATCTTTTTCATTTTTTATTATAGAGAAAAAACACTTTTTTCCAGTGTTTGCTGGCATCTAGAGGAAACAGCCACAATTGTCTGCATGGTGCTAGAGCCCACAGGGCCTGAGTTATACACTTTCAAAAATGAATTTAAAATAAAAAAAATAAAAAAAAAAGCTTTTTGGGGGGGTTTATTACAGCTCAGACAACATATATTTAAATGTTTATCACTTTTAGCACTGATTTATGAAACTGCAAAGGATTTCCTGTAAAATTACACCAAAATTGTAGCCTGGTTAAAACCAGACCATTCTCAGTAGTAACTGAGTCATGGTCTGGCAAAGCTTCATTAATAACTCATTTCCAAAGGGGCATCACCAACGGACGTCGCTCAAATGCCTCTGGGCGCAATTGGATAGACCTAAAACCAATCAGAGCGATCGTCATCGTGTAAAGCCATATGCTGCGTCCCAATTTGCCCAAGTTACACTACGCCATAAAAGTATGTACTCTTTTTGTGAAGAAAAGGTATTTACTTTTGAATGTGTAGCAAAAAAGTAGGCAAGCTTTGGGACATACTACTTTGTCATCTTTATCGGACGGATCTGTCGCGTGCATCCTGTCACTTAAACTGCCCTGTCAATCATCTTGTCACAGTTAAAATCCTCTATTAATTCTAATTTAATTTCCTACCGTTTCAGAGAGAAATGTAGAAGCACGTTCATCTGCCAGTGGGTCTTTCATGGAGACTGTCCTCATGTGTTTGCAATTTGAATATAATAATGCATTTAAAAGTTGCTGCGCTTCACCAACGGACGTCGCTCAAATGCCTCTGGGCGCAATTGGATAGACCTAAAACCAATCAGAGCGATCGTCATTATGTAAAGCCCGCCCCAACGTTTCTGATTGGTGCCGCAATTTCTACGGATTAGAAATGAGCTTGAATGAGCTCTTTGCCAGAATACTTGCAGAGCAAATCTAAATTTGCCGGAAGTTGTCTGGGTTTTCCCAGGCTACCAAAATTGTCTATTTTGAAAAAATGTGGAAATGGGAGGCTTTTCAATTTGGGTAGGCAAATCCAGGCGGAAACCACCAAAAATGGTCCAGGAGCTATACGAATGTTAGCGACAAGAAAAATAAATGGTCAATTCTCACTATTAATTACTAGGATATTGGCTGTTTATTAATACTTAAACCACATATTAATGCCTTATTCTCAATGACCGTATTCAACATCCCTTAATCCTACCAAATTCACACCTAATACCTTAACTTAACATCTACCTTACTAACTATTAATAAGCAGTAATTAGGAGTTTGAGGTAAAAGTCATAGTTAATAGTGAGAATTGGACCCCAATCTAAAGTGTGACCAAATAAACTTATATCAACCTGCATATGCAGTGGACATTGGTTATGCTCATCCTTGGTAGCTCCTTTGAAGGCATCTTGAGTAAAAGAGCTCAATATTTAACATATAACGTACAAAAGACTTGAACTGGAAGTGATGTGACCTGTCATTCAGAATATGGACTTTTTTGCACATAACCTGTAATTTGCAGTATACTTGGCAGCATGAAAAACTAAACTTGTATTGTGAATAGGTATTAAAGCAAGAGAAGAGCCCTTCCACATAATACTCTGCATGTACTGCCCCACTGCAAAAACAGAAATCTGTAGGAAAAACTGGTTTAGTTGAGTTTCTTACATGTCTTGTTGACATCCTGCTCTTGATTCCTGGTGTCTGTGTGATGTCACCATGAGGCTGGGCAGTCCAGGAAGACAAAAGGCTGCATGACTTGGATTCTGACAAAGAGACAAAACGTCTTGACATGTTTTGCCACATTTCATATCCGTTACTCTAGAAAAGAATATGGCAGACGTTTCATATTTCAACAAAAGTCTTTACCACTCCGACTCTGCTTCAGTTTTCCCATGGTAGCCGCGAGAGATGACTTCTGGCACTCAAAAGGAATTACTGACAGCATCTTCCCATGAGGGACGTACAGATTCCCAGAATAACACCACAACTGTATTCAGGAGAAAGTGTTTCACTACAGTATTAAACACATGTATTAACTTTGTGAATAATAATAATAATAATAAAAATAAAAACAAAAATAAAAATAAAAATAAAAACACACCTGACTACAGATCCTTCCTGACATTTCTTTACTAGCCTGAAGAGTTTGGAAATGCGTGTTCCAGATGCAAAGGTAATCTACGAATGACAACATTCCAATGATCATTGCACCAATCAGATATCAAGTGATAGAGAGAGGAATAAAAAAAAATCCAGCACTAAATGTCATTGATAAGAATGTGAAGAGTATGGGTGTCATCTTCATTTTATATAGCGCTTTTAACAATGTAGATTGTTCCAAAGCAGCTTTACATTGATAATAGGAAATTAAAGTAAAGTGTTTTTGGCTTTATAGCAGCTCTAGAATTTGATTGACAACTTCTGGGATTTTATTGATAATAGTAAGTAGAAGATAACCAAGGAGTATAGGGCTAGGCGATAAACAATTTATTGAAATTCATTTTCCTCAATTATAACAAGTTTAATAAATGTTCAATATTATGTTTGCACGCCAAACATGGAACGAAACAGCTTTACTTGTTTGATCCGCGTTACACATACCATTTATCAGCCTGGCTCAAACGGCAGCACAGTGCGATCTTACGATAGCAAATGAGTTTACTCGCTGAGCGTTTTGATCACGTGACCACTAAACAAGCATCTTTTTGCACTTGAACGGGGACACACACAAATGTCAAAATATTCTCAAACACAGTCGGTTACGTCTTAAAATGAACGTAAACAGTTGCAGGGCTCGAAATTAACTTTTTTACTTGGTAGCACTGGTGCTCCCAACTTCAAAAAGTTAGGAGCACCAGCAAAAATTTAGGAACACCCACCAAAAATTAAGGAGCACCACAACTACAAATTACACATTAACAGATTTCATTTCACTGGGGCTTTTCACATACTGTTGCCAAGATTTGAAATTTGGTCTTCTGGCTCTATACCATCTCACCCCGGTGATATTGGCACATGATTTTTCATTTGCATACGTCATGTTAATCGCAACTCCGTTCTTTTTCCATGAGCTGCAACATAGGTTTAAATTTAGTGAAGGCAAGCTCTTCTTTGGCGATGGTGTATGCGGTGTTATATTTGACGTATAATTAGCTCTGCCAATAGAGCGGAACAACCAGCAGCATACTGCCGATTAAAAGCCTTAATAATCGAACCTGATGAACCTGATTTGTTTGCCACACACCTGTCCCTGCATTTTTTGCTTGGCACTTGGCACTCTATTGCTATTAATATACTGTATTAATCTTTGTTAATCTTAGTTAATAAAAATACAGCTGTTCATTGTTTGTTCATGTTACTTAACAGTGCATTAACTATGTTAACAAATAAAAAAAATTATTTCAATAATGTAGGCTATTAGTAGCCTAAATGTTGAAATTAACATTAACAATGATGAACAAATTAAGGTGCAGTTTATTAATAGTACATGTTAACTAATGTAGTTAACTAGAATTTAATAAATGGAACATTATTGTAAAGTGTTACCGATTTGTTATACACCGATTCAGACGTCTCGTGAGTTCAGTGTTGGACAGATCAGTTGTTTTAACCATTCATTAAAGTGAATCGGTTCAAATGAGTCATTAGTTCGCGAATCGGACGTGTCATTAGTGGACGTGTAGCCTACGTGCGTTGTGTGATTATCCCGGCAGTTTATTTTTTAGCACAATTCACACTCCGCGGTAATTCAGGAGAAAAAAAAGCTCAGAATTCTCCATGTGAAACTTTGGTTTTCCGCCCTTTTTTTATCGTGTCAAATTATTTTGATTAATATGCGTGAGGGAGAGAGAGCACTATTCTACATCACTCACCGATCAAATAAGGCTTTGGCGGCCGCCCAAAAAAATTCACTGCAGGAAAACCCCTGGATTGGCAGTGGCGTAACTTTGTTTTAAAAAGTGGGTGGGACGGGGGGGGTAACACAATGCTTAATCATAAAACACATGTACAATAACATTACGATGTCCAGCAATCGATTTAAATAGTACATTGATTGGGTTTAAGTGGTCGTTCAATGAGGCCTATTATATGTTGATCCGACTATTTTAAGCGTGTATTTATGTGGTCAAGGGGTAGAACTTTTGCCAAGCGTGTCAGAGGTTCTGGGTTCTAATCTGCACTCATATAGTTTTTTTTGTTTTTGTTTTTCTCATCAAAACCGATTATGTTTTTCAGTGGTTGTATATCAGGCAGGGACACTTTGTGTGCAATTTGTTTTCTAATTTCACCAGAACGAATAGAGTCTCTCCACAACGGATTGAAGCGCGCGTCCGAGTGAAGACTGTGCGCGAGCCAGAAACAAACATAGTATCCGTGCCACTGATCGCAGCGGCAACGCGCACTTTGATCAGTTGATTTAAAAAACACCACATTTCAGCACTAGATCGCCTCTTATTTAAAAAACGAACGAAATGAATGCTCTGCTAGTTAACTGGAGATGTTTTGTTTATTTGTATTGGTACATTCGTGCCGTGAGATGTTTCACAAGTGGTGGGGACAATATCGACCTTAGAAAATAGTAGGGATGGCCCGATACCGATACTGGCATCGGGCCGATACTGTCCTCATATACTCGTACTCATACAAATTCGCCGATACCGCGCACCGATACCACGTACATTTTGCGAGCACATCCCTTTAAACAGACATCAGTGGAAAGTTTGTTCAGTCAGATGTCAATGGCAAAGAAAATAAAACATGTAGCTTATTAATGTTAACTGACAAGAGAGAGAGAGAGAGAGAGAGCAAGCGCACTTCTGTTGAATGCTCTTGATTGCTGATCATTCACTCAGCACATATTTGGATGAAAACTAAATCGTATTTGTAAGTAAAGTAAAACATGAACTGTTACCTGATTTAAGTATAACGAGTGTTTCCCTACATTATTACAGGACGTGTGCAGGTCAAGAAGTTCCATGAACGCAAACATCCAAAGCGCGCACCCTGCAAACCAGCGTCTCAGTGCGCGAATACTGAATTAAATTGTCTTTCACGTCTTGCGCTTGTATGGACGAATTCACACAAAATTATGTAATAACGCCCGTCTTGGCGAGTATGTGCAAACAAAGTTGGTTATATCTCAAATGAACGTAGCCATGTTCAAATGCGGTCCGTGTGTTCGGTCTTAAAGGGGCAGCAGTTTGATAAACCTGCTTCTGTGTTTTAATGTTAATCAAACAAAGGACAAAGAAATACTCACTGCTCTTGACTAAACAGGCTACCCTTTTCAACTTTACAAAAATATCCATCTATATATAATTTATACAGTAATGAATATGCTTTTTTCAGATTTGATTACTTTATTCAAATTTCTGTACCTGTTAGATCTACCTGAAAAACTCTAAAAACACTGTTTATTTCATTTGTAGCCTTTCTTTGTTCTATTGTATTTATTTGTCCTATTTATAATTTGATTGTGTTCTTATTTTGTTACTGACTGCTTACTTGTTTTAAATTCACATTAATTAGGCTGGTAGCTTTTGTTGTAGTATCAAAATTGGATTAAATAATTGATATTTCACTGGTTTTGACAAACATTTGAACCGCTGACCCGATCCTCAGCACTGAGCCCTGCTGGAGCTGCTCTAAATATGTGCTGTGCTATTAAATGAAAGATAAAATATGATAGAGCAATAGAATGAACAGTGACAGTAACAGAAGCTCATTCAATGCATTTTAGCAGGCTTAATTAAAGGTTGGGTAGGTAAGAATTGTCTAAAGAACTTTTTTTCAAATTGGCTTAAACTGTCTTTATATACCAATACATAATTAAAATGTAAGTACTTTGAAAAAGAGAGTATAAAAATTGAGTGACTATAGCGTATTTAATCTTCAAAAAACACAGCTCATTAATTCCTACTGGGACGAAACAAGTGATTGGCTTGCGCGACTGTCACTCTCCGTCGCCATGACTACCGCCGCTATTACTGGCTCTGCCCACGTGCGCGCAGTCGCGCACCCGTTTTTAGGTGGGAGTGAATGGAATTAATGAGCTGTGTTTATTGAAGATTAAATACACTAGAGTCACTCAATTTTTTATACTCTCTATTTCAGAGTACTTGCATTTTAATTATGTATTGGTATATAAAGACAATTTAAACAAATTTGAATAAAAGTTTTTTTAGACAATTCTGACCTCCTCTACCTTTAAGCATGAAAATAACTGAAAGAAATATATATTTGATGAACAAATTAAGCCAACTAATATGATTTATATTCTTTTGGTTTATCTACTAATACATTTAAAAATTACAAATGCAGTGAAAATTCAGGCATCGGTTACGGTATCGGTATCAGCGAGTACCAAAAATGAAAGTATCGGTATCGGACTCGTTCTGCAAAAAGTGGTATCGGGACATCCCTAGAAAATAGTGGTGGGGACATGTCCCACCCATCCCACCCGCAAATTACGCCTATGTGGATTGGTTATATAACGTTGGATAGAATGATGGTCCAGCCATCGCCTATCAGCGCACATAAGGTACACAATGTGCAGTCATTCGCAAACGTTTTTTAGAGAAATTAAAACAGGTCGCACCACAACCATTATTTGCACTCACACAAATGCTCCCAAATATATTTTTAGGTCGCACAGATTAAATTTCAGGAGCATATGCGACCAAAATTGGCGCAATTTTGAGCCTTGAGTTGACAAAGAAAATGCATAACTATATATTGGATCCGTGCAGCTCTTAAAGTTACAGCAGGAATATTCCTAATGTCCAGTCTTCTATAATAACCTTAATCAAACAACAAAAGACAGAAAATGTACTCACTGTTCTTGACTGAATAACTTTTGTAACTATGTGTAATGTATATTTTTACTTTTTTCAAAATATTAATTTTTCTATTAAGATATTCTATTCATATTAAAGGGCACCTATTATGACTCTTATCACAAGATGTAAAATAAGTCTCTGATGTCCCCAGAGTATGTATGTGAAGTTTTAGCTCAAAATACCCAACAGATCATTTTTTACAGCATGTTTAAATTGTCATTTTTTGGAGCTCAGAAAAACATGCTGTTTTAGTGTGTATCCCTTTAAATGCAAATGAACTGCTGCTGCCGGCCCAGGGGGCGGAGCATCACGAGCTCCCGCTCAGAGCCAGGATAATCTCATCTGATAATATCAGAACAGAAACTCTCAGTTGCGGTGTTCATTTCGACTCTGAGTCGGACAATAATGCCCACAGAGCCAGATAATATATGCTGTATGGAGATAGAACAGGTATAGTTTAGTATAATTATGGTTATAACTTATTTGTCATCTGCTTTTATCCACTATTAATACAAGCCTGCTGTAGCAAACCCCGTCCGAATGATGACCAAAATATACTGACGAGTTCTTCAGTGAAGTTTATTGTACATCACACAAAAGATGAGCGTTAGTTTTACTCCAGAGAATCACTGTAAGAGCTGAATAAACAGTAAAAGTGCGCATTAAAGTCTTATCCATAAACTCTCTCTCTCTCTCCCTTTCATTATCATCAACATACACAGCAATCAATCTCATGTTAATCTTGAGTACCTATAGAGTAGTATTGCATCCTTCATATTTCCAAAAAGTCTTTAGTTTTATTATATTTATAAAAGAAAGATTGGCTGTACCGAGTCTTTCCGGAAAAAAACGAGCGGCTGGAGGCGTGGCGTGTGGGCGGAGCTAAAGAATCACGAGCGCCGTGTTTACTTGCTGTGCTTACGCGCCGATAGCTAACAACACAGACATTTGAAGCAGTTTTACTCACCGCTAACGCACGACTGTGAACCTTTATCAATGGGACTGCTCCATCCTTAAGCATGATTAGACGATCTGCAAATCCGGCGTCGAACTGGGCCTTGTTTATAAAACAATCATCGTCGAAATGCAGGGAACAAACAAGAACACTTGCACAACTCCATTGATGCTCTGGAAAAACAAACTCCATCCACTGGTCCCTTAACGCTGGGTTCTTTGGGAATCTATGCAGGGTTGTCTTGTTTTTGGCAACCAAAAACACTTCTTTGGTGACATTGTTTATTTCTTTAAGTCCTGTGACTGCAGCGCAGCCGATTACTTCCCTAATGCCTGGCTCACACTACAGGAGTTTTAAAATGCTAACTGATTTTGAAATCTGGTTGCAACACACACTTAAAGAGAATCTTTGCAGATTTTCTTCCCTCAAATCTTAAACATGCTCACACTACAAGATTTGAAAATCGCGGCGCACCACACACTACAAAATGTTATTAAGATTATTGTGCCAGAGGAAGCGCCTCACGTGATCTCACGCAGCAGATCTGAAGTGGAAAAGCGTAAACACAATATCTGTCCTTCATACAGTGCCGTTGCCAGACCTCAGTCGTATATGAAATGGGAGGGCCCAATTATTAGCCTACAGTACATATATTTATAATAATCGTATACTCTATTCGTGCAGCACGTAATCACATTAAACATAACCAACAACAGCAATATGACCAGGTAGCATATAGCCTACACCACATTACATAGAAGCAATGTTATGAATATCCATAAAACACTTGACTATACAACATATTAGATTTAACACCAAGCATCTCTCAAACATTGCATTTTAAAGCAGTCAACATGGGATTGCCATGAGACACACACGCACGCACATACACACGCACAGAGACTTTGAACCTACCGGTACTTTGAGGTAGAGCTTAGATTGGGCCCAAAAAAAAAAAAAAAAAAAAAAAATCCAGCCCGACCCTACCTGAGCACGTTTGAATTGTTTTGTTTAAAGACATTTCAAGTTTTCTTTAGATGTATTTCTCATATCTGTGAGGCATACACTGAGTTTCGGTTAATTTATGATGAGATGCGCTCCAGTTCACGTGCAATGCAAGTGACCGCGCCAGCGCATTTGCTTCTTATTTATTAAATCCAGGCAATTGGTTGATTAAAAAAATGATATAAATTAAGAAACAATTTATACAAAACGAAATTCACTTTAAAAGAAAGGCTTTCTACAAAACAAAACTTAAATGAAGTGGTCAAAATCATGTCTGACACACTATGTCTCCTGATACATTGCGCATCCTATCTTACTCGTGCTGTTCACTTTTCATAATCAACATAGATGGAAAAAAAAACATTATAATATTTTAACAAATATGAAACTAAATACGCTTATTTAATGGCTACAACACGTATAGTAGGCCTACAGACTCTCTATTTGTACAAATTGCTGCACATTAATTTAATTCTGAATTTTGCACACATAAGTTGAAAGGCATTTGTTTGTTCATAGTAAAACATTTATCAACATTTATCAACATTTATCAAGTTCACGGATAATTGTGCGTGCATTTATTAATTATTATCTTAATGAATAATGCAACAACGACGAAGCATGTAAACTGCGTTGTTTGTTTCTTCAGAATGGAATGGATTGCAAATGGATCCTTTATATTTTTAATGTTTTAATGATAAAGAATGCAACATTAATGCAACACAAAATTAGCAACTATGATGATAATATAAAATTAAAAGTCACTCAATTACCTCAAGGGAAATTCCTTCACCACAAAAGCCCTACTTGTTTCTTGGCTATTTTGACAGCACTGACGTAATCACAGTCTCGCTCATCCCGATTTAAAATCTTAAATATCAAACATGTTTGATGTGATCGGGGCGAGCCCGATTTGTGTGAGAGCAGATTGGGAGGTGTAAGATTCGATCTGTGAACGCCTCACATTACCAGATAATCTGCGCTGAACATCGGAACCGATCAAGGTCCTCGACAAGATTTTTTCTCAGATTCTCGGGAGGGGTAAATCGGCCTAAAACTCCTGTAGTGTGAGCCAGGCATTAAGCCGAGCACAGCGCTTTGATGTGCGTACTGCTTTCGCTCTCTCGCTCTGGTCTACGGGTGCGCAGGCGCCCTTCCGGGAGAAGTGCCCTTAGGACCCGTATAAGGAAATTCCGCCGCATCTGACGTCACACACGCCCATACTCGAAAAAACTTTCCGAAACTTGTGCCAAACCGGAAGGAGTATTTTTGGCACAGAAATACTCCATCAAACGTACAACTTAATTTTTTTAAGTTGTCCATGTTTAGCATGGGAATCCAACTCTTTACACTGTAAAAAACTCAGTATGCATGAAATAGCATTTCACCCCCCCTTTAATAAACTGGTAAACCATATATCCGTAAAATGACTCGATGAGCTGTCATAAAGTGCGTGCTCTCACTTTCATTTCTGCCGTGGTCAGTAACGTTAGGCCTGTCGCTCCGGAGACCATAAGCTGGATCACAAACAGTACTGATCCATCCTCGAGTAACAACGAGAGTAAATGAAGACTGCTATGTTCATTCTTACATCCAACAACAAAGCACCTCAATCGCTTAGGAGACATTCTTGTCTACAGCTGCTCCAGCATCGAAACAATGGCAGACTCTGTGTCCAGCTCACTCAGGGCGGGTCTATGCTCAAACTGCAGTGTCAATCAACAGTCGTGGGAGGGGCCTGTGCAAAGTGACGTCACATTGCCCCGAATCTGAGAACAGCTTGTTCTGAGACAGTGCTTATGATTTATGGGGAATATAAAAAAAGCACTGGGTGGATTTTTATCATTATATGGTGGTTGTGTACACACACTGCCAACACATTTATGTTCAAACACCATGTAAAAGTGAATTTTGCATAATAGGTGCCCTTTAAGAAAAAAAAGACTGAAAAGCATTTTACTGAAGTTAAATGAAGTTTGGTTGTAAATAAATATTTTGTAAATATTCTAATCTCAGATTTGTGAAATGTTCACCTGTTTGGTAAGTGTTTGTCATGTTCCGACAATAAAGAATAGTTCAAAACCACAATTAATCTGGTTTCTACAACTTTCACCTTCAAACGTGAAAGAAATAAGATTTGACATTTATCTTGATAATTATCAATATTGCTCACAAAACAAAAACAGTGCCACGCTTTTGCATCGCATTAAGACATATCACATTCTCTCAAAATTGCATTGTTAGAAATATAAATAAATAAAAAGTTACTATCCAACTGGTGAGTAAGTTTCATAAACTCAACAATCCACATGCACCCTAGTTTAACATAGTAGGCCACATCACGCAGTGATGCAGACTCTCAAGGTATGATATTTTTTTCAAAGTGCATGGTCAATAATCAGCTTGCACAATCAAGATATATATCAACAATAATATTACACCACCCCTAGTGAAAAAGATGGAATATCAGGATTAAGGATGGAGCGTCACCTTTGCAAGTTCCAGCAGAGAGGTGGGGGAATCCAACCACAGCTACATGAGCCTCATCAAGCACAACAGCAGCACCAGATATCAGTTCTTTCTCCCCCCGAGGCAAATTGAGACGCAGGGAGCGAGGTAGAGCCTGGACACCTTCAGCTCTTGTTGCTGAACTTCTGAGTGGCAACACGCTCTCATACAAGCTGCCATTCAAATCTGAAATAATGCAGAGTAATTGGGTTGCTAGTAGTACAAAATTGTCTCTCTGGAAAGATAATAGAATAAATTAAAAGAGACTTACACAAGTACAACAGGTGTATGTTACGACCCCTGCATGTGGCAGAGAAACTGATAGGTGCAGAGAGACCAGGTTCAGTCTCAATTCTGTGTTTCACAAGGGTGTTGGGGTTAAATCTTTGAGCATACAGCCAGTGCTCTCCTCTCTGAAATGAACAAAACCTTTGAGTTGATTTCCAGGTTCCCCTCATTATGCACTGATAGAACAAAAGATCAACAATGATTCAAAAAGACTTCAGAGAGAACCTGTTCTGTGTTGAACAAAACAACAAGCTGGTGCTCTGCCTTAACAACAGTACTCCATCTGTGAAAAAGAGAAAGAAATTTAACAAGGAAACTTATAATTAATTTATATAAGTCTATATAAAGAATATATATAGAAATATAAGAAATGTATAAGAAAATAGCATTGGACATCAAGTAGTGAGCTAATGCAGTAATCTCTTAGTATTAGCTTCAAAATAATTGCAAAGTAAGAGCAAAAACCATGCAGCTGTTGCAAGTGAACCCATATTTAGGGCACAAGTCCTGAAAGGCGAAAGTCCTATTGTTCTCCTAAGGATTATTAGGGCCCAAGCCCTGAAAGGGCGAAGGCCCTATTGTTTTCGTTAGGATTATTAGGGCCCAAGCCCTGAAAGGGCGAAGGCCCTATTGTTTTCGGTAGGATTATTAGGGCCCAAGCCCTGAAAGGGCGAAGGTCCTATTGTTTTCGGTAGGATTATTTATTAGGGCCCAAGCCCTGAAAGGGCGAAGGCCCTATTGTTTCCGGTAGGATTATTAGGGCCCAAGCCCTGAAAGGGCGAAGGCCCTATTGTTCTCGGTAGGATTATTTTTAGGGCCCAAGCCCTGAAAGGGCGAAGGCCCTATTGTTTTCGTTAGGATTATTATTATTAGGGCCCAAGCCCTGAAAGGGTTAAGGCCCTATTGTTTTCGTTAGGATTATTATTTAGGGCCCAAGCCCTGAAAGGGCGAAGGCCCTATTGTTTCCGTAAGGATTTTTTTTTTTTAGGGCCCAAGCCCTGAAAGGGCGAAGGCCCTATCGTTTTCGGTAGGATTATTGTTTATTAGGGCCCAAGCCCTGAAAGGGCGAAGGCCCTATTGTTTTCGGTAGGATTATTTGTTATTATTAGGGCCCAAGCCCTGAAAGGGCGAAGGCCCTATTGTTTTCGGTAGGATTATTGTTTATTAGGGCCCAAGCCCTGAAAGGGCGAAGGCCCTATTGTTTTCGTTAGGATTATTAGGGCCCAAGCCCTGAAAGGGCGAAGGCCCTATTGTTTTCGGTAGGATTATTAGGGCCCAAGCCCTGAAAGGGCGAAGGTCCTATTGTTTTCGGTAGGATTATTTATTAGGGCCCAAGCCCTGAAAGGGCGAAGGCCCTATTGTTTCCGGTAGGATTATTAGGGCCCAAGCCCTGAAAGGGCGAAGGCCCTATTGTTCTCGGTAGGATTATTTTTAGGGCCCAAGCCCTGAAAGGGCGAAGGCCCTATTGTTTTCGTTAGGATTATTATTATTAGGGCCCAAGCCCTGAAAGGGTTAAGGCCCTATTGTTTTCGTTAGGATTATTATTTAGGGCCCAAGCCCTGAAAGGGCGAAGGCCCTATTGTTTCCGTAAGGATTTTTTTTTTTTAGGGCCCAAGCCCTGAAAGGGCGAAGGCCCTATCGTTTTCGGTAGGATTATTGTTTATTAGGGCCCAAGCCCTGAAAGGGCGAAGGCCCTATTGTTTTCGGTAGGATTATTTGTTATTATTAGGGCCCAAGCCCTGAAAGGGCGAAGGCCCTATTGTTTTCGGTAGGATTATTGTTTATTAGGGCCCAAGCCCTGAAAGGGCGAAGGCCCTATTGTTTCCGTAAGGATTTTTTTTTTTTTTTTTTTTCTTTTTCTTCTTCATTATTATTTTTTTTTGCCTTTTTGCCACTTTTGGGGCCCTTAACATGCTCAAAAACTCTTGAAATTTTGCACACACGTCAGAACCTGCGGCCATCAGGGCCGGGCTGAAGTTGGTACCGGGGCGTGGCAGGGGGGCTCGACAGCGCCCCCTGGAATGGGGTCCAAAAACTTGGTCCATAAATCAAACAAGCTTGCATGTAATATGAAACTCAATACACATATAGATCTCATCGGGCCGAACAACTTTCGTGCTCTAAATTTTACAAAAGCCCAACAGGAAGTCGGTTATTATACGTTGTTTGGAAAACGCATACAATGGAATGTGAAATACTCCTCCTAGGGATTTCATCCGATCGCCACCAAACTCGGTGAGAATAAAGTCAAGACATTGAGGATGAATTCTTGCGAACAGATTTTTGATATCTCGAACGGTTTGGCCGTGGCGAGGAAACGAATTTATGGCGAATAATGGGACACAGGAAGTGTGTTATAACTTCTGCATGCATTAACTGATCTTGATGAAACTTTAGCAGTGTGTTCGTGGTAAGAGGCCGATCACATGGATGTGACTATTGTGAGTCAAAGTTATAGCGCCACCAACTGGCAGCAGGAAGTGTGTCACTTTCAAAATGCTTTGAAGTCACCCTCTTACTTTTACCCGATTTGCTTCAAACTTTATGTGTATAATGTAGACACACGGCAGATGTAGACCTGTGAAAGGATTATTGATATCTTAGATACTGTTGCCGTGGCAACGCATCAAATTTTAATATTCTTTTCGGATGCGTTTGAGACTCTTAGCATGCTTGAAATTGGATGAAACTTGACAGACACAACACTTATTAGCCAGTAGACATGTGAAAAGTTTCAGAAACGGGCGTGGCAGGGGGGCTCAACAGCGCCCTCTTGAACAGGGTCTGAAAACTTGGTCCATATATCAAACACGCTTGCATGAATTAAATATGAAACTCGGTACACATATAGATTTCATCGGGCCGAACAACTTTCCCCCGGTCAAGTTTTACGCCAGCCCAACAGGAAGTCGGCTATTATGGGTTGTTTGGAAAACACTTGCTGTGGAATGCGAAGTACTCCTCCTAGAGAATTCATCCAATCCCCACCAAACTCGGTGTGCATGAAGTCAAGACAATGAGGATTATAAATTGCGGACGGATTTTTGATATCTCGAACGGTTTGGCCGTGGCGAGGAAACTAATTTATGGCGAGAAAAGAGAAACACGAAGTGGAATAACTTCTGCATACATTAACTAATCTTGATGAAACTTCAGCAGTGTGTTCGTGGTAAGAGGCCGATCAGATGAATGTAACTATTGTGAGTCAAAGTTATAGCGCCACCAACTGGCAGCAGGAAGTGTGTCACTTTCAACATGCTTTTGACAAAAGTGGGCGGGTTAGTTTTAACTACAGTAAAAAAAAAAAAAAAGTTTTATATTGTACTCATCAAGCCGGACAACTTTCGAATTAACATTCATTAGCTCCGGCCATCTGGAAGTCAGATATTTTGGTCTGAATGTGGATTTTTTGGATATTTCAGACTCTGAGTTTTTAGTTACTCCTCCTTATACATAGGGCTATACTGCCCTCTTGTGTTCAAAATCAGGTAGGCCTATTGTATCTATATAAAAATATACTAGGTAATATGTGACTTTGAGAATATTTTACCACCGGTTAATCGACGTGTGACACCACTGGGGGCTTTTGAATCGCCAACTTAAAAACGAAAGTAAAATATGTTCGTCCGCACTGACATTGATAGTGGTTGAGCAAGCATTTCAAATGAATTCCTATGGAAGTAGGAATTAACTGAAAAACATTCCTCGCTCGTTCCTCGCCGTGGACGCGCACCGTTATGAATGCCCGTGCAGCCGTGAGCATTTTAGTTTAATTTTAAAATTAGCTTCTTTGGGGAGTGGATTGCTTGAAATTATTTTACCAAAGCACAATGTTGTGTTTTATTGCGACTGTACACAAATATAAGTTAACACTTTGCAGTTTGAATGTCGTCCTGTATAATGACGGAGTATGTTTTTATGTGTCCACTGTTCAAACGCGCCCACGCCACACACACACACGGTTTACTATCTTTGTGGGGACTCTCCATAGCCTTAATTTTTTTTATACTGTATAAACTGTATATGCTATCTCCTCACACTAACCCTACCCCTAAACCTACCTATCACAGAAAACTTTCTGCATTTTTACATTTCCAAAAAAACTCATTCTGTATGATTTATAAGCTTGTTTACCCATGGGGACCTCTATTTAGGTCCCCACTGTGACACGAGTCCCCATGAGTCTGTATGCATTCAGGTTGAAGTCCCCACCGGGATAGAAAAACATGAACACACACACACACATTCCAGCATTGTAATCTTGACATCGCAGCCTGTTCATTATGGCCTTCATAAAATATAATAATAAAATAGTCAACCTAACATATAACAATTACACTGCTCTAAATAGTCAGTAGTACAATTCATACATTCACAGTAAGCACCGCTCCACTGTGGTGTTTCCAAGCACATTTTTGCGCTTGTGAAGAGGATGATTTTTTCCGTCGATATTGGAACACGAGTGAAGAACAAAGCCTATAATAAAGAATAGTTTAGCATCCAAATACATTGCAAATGTTGAAACATTTTGATTCTAATGAGAGGGTTACGTGAGCCCAACACTGCTTTCTTTCATTTTTATTTTTACATTAAATTTAAAGGATTTGTTGTGGAATATTTTGAGTGTATCATAAAATCAGAATAAGGTAAGTCAAGCAATATTTTTGGTCTTATATATATATATATATATATATATAGCTGCGAGCAGCGATGAAGGGCCAAAGCCGGCGGTACTGCCACCCCGGTGCCTTTAGGTAACTAAAGGCACCGGGGTTGCGGTGCCACCGGCTTGGGCCCGTAATCGCTGCTCGCAGCTATATTTAGGGCCCAAGCCCTGAAAGGGCGAAGGCCCTATTGTTTCCGGTAGGATTATTATTATTATTATTAGGGCCCAAGCCCTGAAAGGGCGAAGGCCCTATTGTTTTCGGTAGGATTATTATTATTATTATTATTATTATTATTATTATTATTATTATTAGGGCCCAAGCCCTGAAAGGGCGAAGGCCCTATTGTTTTCGGTAGGATTATTATTAGGGCCCAAGCCCTGAAAGGGCGGAGGCCCTATTGTTTTCGTAAGGATTTTTTTTTTTTTTTTTCTTCATTATTTTTTTTTTTGCCTTTTTGCCACTTTTGGGGCCCTTAACATGCTCAAAAACTCTTGAAATTTTGCACACACGTCAGAACCCGCGGCCATCAGGGCCGGGCTGAAGCTGGTACCGGGGCGTGGCAGGGGGGCTCGACAGCGCCCCCTGGAATGGGGTCCGAAAACTTGGTCCATAAATCAAACACGCTTGCATGTAATAATATGAAACTCAGTACACATATAGATCTCATCGGGCCGAACAACTTTCGTGCTCTAAGTTTTACAAAAGCCCAACAGGAAGTCGGTTATTATACGTTGTTTGGAAAACGCATACAATGGAATGTGAAATACTCCTCCTAGGGATTTCATCCGATCGCCACCAAACTCGGTGAGAATAAAGTCAAGACATTGAGGATGAATTCTTGCGAACGGATTTTTGATATCTCAAACGGTTTGGCCGTGGCGAGGAAACAAATTTATGGCGAATAATGGGACACAGGAAGTGTGTTATAACTTCTGCATACATTAACTGATCTTGATGAAACTTCAGCAGTGTGTTTGTTGTAAGAGGCCGATCACATGGATGTGACTATTGTGAGTCAAAGTTATAGCGCCACCAACTGGCAGCAGGAAGTGTGTCACTTTCAAAATTCTTTGAATTCACCCTCTTAATTTTACCCGATTTGCTTCAAACTTTATGTGTATAATGTAGACACACGGCAGATGTAGACCTGTGAAAGAATTATTGATATCTTAGATACTGTTGCCGTGGCAACGCATCAAACTTTAATATTCTTTTCGGATGCGTTTGAGACTCTTAGCATGCTTGAAATTGGATGAAACTCGACAGATACATCACATTTATTAGCCAGTAGACATGTGAAAAGTTTCAGAAACGGGCGTGGCAGGGGGGCTCAACAGCGCCCCCTTGAACGGGGTCTGAAAACTTGGTCCATATATCAAACACGCTTGCATGAATTAATATGAAACTCGGTACACATATAGATCTCATCGGGCCGAACAACTTTCCCTCTGTCAAGTTTCACGCCAGCCCAACAGGAAGTCGGCTATTATGGGTTGTTTGGAAAACGCTTGCTGTGGAATGTGAACTACTCCTCCTAGAAAATTCATCCCATCCCCACCAAACTCGGTGTGCATGAAGTCAAGACATTGAGGATGCTAAATTGCGGACGGATTTTTGATATCTCAAACGGTTTGGCCGTGGCAAGGAAACGAATTTATGGCGAATAAGGGACACAGGAAGTGTGTTATAACTTCAGCATACATTATCTGATCTTGATGAAACTTCAGCAGTGTGTTCGTTGTAAGAGGCCGAACACAAGGATGTGACTATTGTGAGTCAAAGTTATAGCGCCACCAACTGGCAGCAGGAAGTGTGTCACTTTCAAAATGCTTTGAAATCACCCTCTTATTTTTACCCGATTTGCTTCAAACTTTATGTGTATAATGTAAACACACGGCAGATGTAGACCTGTGAAAGGATTTTTGATATCTTTAATACTGTTGTCGTGGCAACGCATCAAACTTTAATATTGTTTTTTGATGCTTTTGAGACTCTTAACATACTTGAAATTGAATGAAACTCGACAGACACATCACACTTATTAGCCCGTAGACTTGTGCAAAGTTTCAGAAACGGGCGTGGTGAGGGGCTCAGTAGCGCCACCTTTAGTCATAAATGGGGGGGGTTAGTTTTATCAACAGCAACAAAACTTGGTATGTGTATTGTTCTCATCAAGACGGACAACTTTCTAATTTACATTAACGATCTCTGACCAACAGGAAAAGAGATATTTTGGTTTGAATGTGGATTTTCTGAAGAATTTTCTCTCCCTCTCTCTGTGTCTCTGTGTGTGTGAGGGGAGGGGGGGATTTGACTATTGCTTTTATATTGTTAATCAAGGTTTCAGGGGCTTTTGGGGTCCTTAACGTGCTCAAAAACTCTTGAAACTTTACACACAGGTCAGAACCCACGGCCATCAGTGCCGGGCTGAAGCTGGTACCCGGGCGTGGCAGGGGGCTCAACAGCGCCCCCTTGAACACGGTCTGAAAACTTGGTCCATATGTCAAACACACTTGCATGAATTAATATGAAACTCGGTACACATATAGATCTCATCGGGCCGAACAACTTCCGCAGTCTAAGTTATTAGCTCCGCCCAACAGGAAGTCAGCTATTATGGGTTGTTTGGAAAACGCTTGCTGTGGAATGTGAACTACTCCTCCTAGAGAATTCATCCAATCCCCACCAAACTCGGTGTGCATGAAGTCAAGACATTGAGGATGCTAAATTGCGGACGGATTTTTGATATCTCGAACGGTTTGGCCGTGGCGAGGAAACAAATTTATGGCGAGAAAAGAGAAACACGAAGTGTTATAACTTCTGCATACATTAACTGATCTTGATGAAACTTCAGCAGTGTGTTCATGGTAAGAGGCCGGTCAGATGGATGTAACTATTGTGAGTCAAAGTTATAGCGCCACCAACTGGTAGCAGGAAGTGTGTCACTTTCAAAATGCTTTTATCAAAAGTGGGGGGGTTACTTTTACCCACAGTTACAAAAATCAGTACGCATATTGGTCTCATCGAGCCGGACAACTTTCTAATTTACAGTCATTAGCTCCGAGCAACAGGAAGTCAGATATTTTGGTTTGAATGTGGATTTTTTGGATATGTCAGACTCTGAGTTTTTAGTTACTCCTCCTAAGTGGTTTATTTTATTCACACCAAACTTTTTCAACATGATAAAAAATACATTCAAGATTATATATATATATATATATATATATATATATATATATATATATAAATATAGCTGCGAGCAGCGATGAAGGGCCAAAGCCGGCGGCACCGCCACCCCGGTGCCTTTAGGTAACTAAAGGCATCGGGGTTGCGGTGCCACCGGCTTGGGCCCGTAATCGCTGCTCGCAGCTATATTTATTATTATAATTATTATTATTATTATTATTTTGTCAACCTTTCGGCCACTTTTGGGGCCTTTAACATGCTCGAAAACTCTTGAAATTTTGCACACAGGTCAGAACCCGCGGCCATCAGGGCCGGACTGAAGCTGGTACCCGGGCGTGGCAGGGGGGCTCGACAGCGCCCCCTGGAACGGGATCCGAACACTTGTCCATAAATCAGACACGCTTGCATGTAATAATATGAAACTCGGTACACATATAGAACTCATCGGGCCGAACAACTTTCGTGCTCTAAGTTTTACGCCAGCCCAACAGGAAGTCGGCTATTTAGGGTTGTTTGGAAACGCATGCTGTGGAATTTAATGTACTCCTCCTAGGGAATTCATCGATTCGCCTCCAAACTCGGTGTGCATGAAGTCAAGACATTGAGGATGCTAAATTGCGGACGGATTTTTGATATCTCGAACGGTTTGGCCGTGGCGAGGAAACGAATTTATGGCGAAAAAATGAAACAGGAAGTGTGTTATAACTTCTGCATACATTAACTGATCTTGATGAAACTTCAGCAGTGTGTTCGTTGTAAGAGGCCGATCGCACAGATGTGACTATTGTGAGTCAAAGTTATAGCGCCACCAACAGGCAGCAGGAAGTACATCACTATTAAAATGCTTTGAAATCACTGTCTTATTTTTACCAGATTTGCTTCAAACTTTATGTGTACAATGTAGACACACGGCAGATGTAAACCTGTGAAAGGATTATTGATATCTTAGATACTGTTGCCGTGGCAACGCATCAAACTTTAATATTCTTTTTTTATGCTTTTGAGACTCTTAACATACTTGAAATTGCATGAAACTCGACAGACACATCACATTTATTATCCAGTAGACATGTGCAAAGTTTCAGAAACGGGCGTGGTGAGGGGCTCAGTAGCGCCACCTTTAGTCATAAGTGGGGGTGTTAGTTTTATCAACAGCAACAAAACTTGGTATGTGTATTGTTCTCATCAAGACGGACAACTTTCTAATTTACATGAACCATCTCTGACCAACAGGAAGAGAGATATTTTGGTTTGAATGTGGATTTTCTGAAGAATTTTCTCTCCCTCTCTGTGTCTGTGTGTGTGTGAGGGGAGGGGGGGATTTGACTATTGCTTTTATATTGTTAATCAAGGTTTCAGGGGCTTTTGGGGTCCTTAACGTGCTCAAAAACTCTTGAAACTTTGCACACAGGTCAGAACCCACGGCCATCAGGGCCGGGCTGAAGCTGGGACCCGGGCGTGGCTGGGGGGCTCAACAGCGCCCCCTTGAACGGGGTTCTAAAACTTGATCCATATATCAAACACGCTCGCATGAATTAATATGAAACTCGGTACACATATAGATCTCATCGGGCCGAACAACTTTACCCCGGTCAAGTTTTACGCCAGCCCAACAGGAAGTCAGCTATTATGGGTTGTTTGGAAAACGCTTGCTGTGGAATGTGAAATACTCCTCCTAGAAAATTCACCGTGCCCCCTTCAAACTCGGTGTGGATGTAGTCAAGACATTGAGGATGCTAAATTGCGGACGGATTTTTGATATCTCGAACGGTTTGGCTGTGGCGAGGAATCGAATTTATGGCGAGAAAAGAGAAACACGGAAGTGGAATAACTTCTGCATACATTAACTGATCTTGATGAAACTTCAGCAGTGTGTTCGTGGTAAGAGGCCGATCAGATGGATGTAGCTATTGTGAGTCAAAGTTATAGCGCCACCAACTGGCAGCAGGAAGTGTGTCACTTTCAACATGCTTTTGACAAAAGTGGGGGGGTTAGTTTTAACTACAGTAAAGAAAAAATAGTTTGTATATTGTTCTCATCAAGCCGGACAACTTTCTAATTTACATTCAATAGCTCTGGCCATCAGGAAGTCAGATATTTTGGTCTGAATGTGGATTTTTTTGCAAAATCAGCCTCTGAATTTTTAGCCACTCCTCTTAAACTATTTATTTTATTCGTACCAAACTTTTTCAACATGATGAAACTACATTAAATATGCTAAATTGTGAACGGATAATAAATATCTCAAACGGTTTTGCTATGGCGAGGGATTAAATAATGTCCAAAAAGGAAACACTAAAAATCTTCTAAAAATGTAATTATATACCATTTATTTCTATATAAAAGTATACAAATATCACAACTAAACCCATTTTATTCTGTTTTTGCAATTCAAGAAGAATGAAAAAGTTAAAACAGGCTATTTAGTGCTATTTGGTTCAACAAAAAAGCAAACATAGGGCTATACTGCCCTCTTGTGTCCAAAAGGACATCAAAATAGTATATAAAACTTTTTACCAGGTAGGCCAATATTGTATTTAAATATACATGTATTAGGGATGTGTCTGAGGATATTTTCCCACCGGTTAATCGACGTGTGACACGAGTGGGTGCTTTTAAATCGCTAATATAATAGTGTAAGAAAAATAATGATAATGTTGCACACACAAATCACACACATGTGGGAAAGAATGATGCTTTTAAACAACACTAAACCGCCATTAGGTGTCGCCAGGCATCCATCTTAATAAGCGAGTCATTGATTCATTCGTTCAAACGATTCGTTCGAATGAGTCGATTAAGACAGATGTTTATGGATTGATCATTCAATCTTTGAGTCAACCGATTCGTTAAAAATGCTGAATCGTTCAGTTATGAGAAAACACGTGATGCGTGATGGTTCTGCCGTGATCTTTGTTTAACTATTTTCGCTGCTGAAACAGAACAAAAACAGTCAACATTGCATCTAAAATGTAAGTGACTTAATTGTAACTGTTTATTAACCTGTTGTATGAAATCTAGGGGTGGGAGAAAAAATTTATTCTTAGATGCATCGCGATGCGGACGTGGACGATTCTGAATCGATTCACAAATGTCAAAAAATCGATTCTCTAAAAAAATATTTTCTAATAACGTAATATTGACGGAAGGCAAAAGGCGGAACTCTAAGCGGACGTGCGTGCAGTCTGTGGCGCGCACATAACAGAGAAGTTTCTTCTGCTCACCAAGGCTGCATTTATTTGATTAAAAATACAAACAAAAACAGTAATATTGTAAAATATTATTTCAATTTAAAACAGCTGCTTTCTATTTTAATATATTTTAAACTGTTATTTATTCCTGTGATCAAAGCTGAGTTTTCAGCATCATTACTCCAGTCGTCACTGTCACATGATCCTTCAGAAATTATTCTAATATGATGATTGATACTCAAGAAACATTCATTATTATTTTAAATGTCGAAAACAGTTGTGTACAGTCTTTGATGAATAGAAAGTTCAAAAGAACAGCATTTATCTGAAATCTAAAGCTTTTGTAACGTTAAACACTACCGCTCAAAAGTTTTGGGTTAGTAATAATTAAAATTTTATTTTTTGGGGAAATAAATAAAATAAATCAGTACTTTTATTTATGAAGGATGAGTTAAACTGATCAACAGTTACAGTAAAGACATTTATAATGTTAAAAATATATATATTTGAAATATATGCTGTTCTTTTGAACTTTACATTCATCAAAGCATTTTGAAAAAAAAAAATCTGTACACAACTGTTTTCAACATTGAAAATAATAATGAAAATTTATTGAGCATCAATCATCATATTAGTATGATTTCTGAAGGATCATGTGACACTGAAGACTGGAGTAATGATGCTGAAAACTCAACTTTGATCACAGAAATGAATTACTATGTAAAATATTTAAAAATTGAAAACAGCTGTTTTAAATTGGAATAATATTTCACAATATTACTGTTTTTGTTTGTATTTTTAATCAATAAATGCAGCCTTGGTGAGCAGAAGAGACTTCTCCTAAAAACATTAAAAATCTTACTGACCCCAAACTTTTGAACAATAATATATTAATATATATATATATATATATATATATATATATATATATATATATATATATATATATATATGTGTGTGTGTGTATGTATGTATATGTATATATATATATATATATATATATATATATATATATATATATATATATAGCTGCGAGCAGCGATGGAGGGCCAAAGCCGGCGGTACCGCCACCCCGGTGCCTTTAGGTAACTAAAGGCACCGGGGTTGCGGTGCCACCGGCTTGGGCCCGTAATCGCTGCTCGCAGCTATATTTATTATTATTGTTGTTCAAGGGTTCGGTGGCTTTTGGGGCCCTTAACAGACTCAAAAACTCATGAAACTTTGCACACAGGTCAGAACCCGCGGCCATTAGGGCCGGGCTGAAGCTGGTACCCGGGCGTGGCAGGGGTGCTCAACAGCGCCACCTAGAATGCAATCTGAAATCTTGGACACATACAAGAACATATTAGTATGAAACTCGGTACACATATAGATCTCATCGGGCCGAACAACTTCCGCTCTCTAAGTTATTAGCTCTGCCCAACAGGAAGTCAGCTATTATGGGTTGTTTGAAAAAGGCATTCTGTGGAATTTAATGTACTCCTCCTAGGGAATTGATCCGATCCCCACCAAACTCGGTCAGCATGAAATCAAGACATTGAGGATGCTAAATTGCAGACGGATTTTTGATATCTCGAACGGTTTGGCCGTGGCGATGAAACGAATTTATAGCGAGAAAAGATAAACAGGAAGTGTGTTATAACTTCTGCATACATTAACTGATCTTGATGAAACTTCCGCAGTGTGTTCGTTGTAAGAGGCCGATCACATGGATGTGACTATTGTGAGTCAAAGTTATAGCGCCACCAACTGGTAGCAGGAAGTGTGTCACTTTCAAAATGCTTTCAAATCACTCTTATTTTTACCCGATTTGCTTCAAACTTTATGTGTATAATGTAGACACACGGCAGATGTAGACCTGTGAAAGGATTATTGATATCTTAGACACTGTTGCCGTGGCAACGCATCAAACTTTAATATTCTTTTCGGATGCTTTTGAGACTCTTCACATGCTTGAAAATGCATGAAACTCGACAGACACATCACATTTATTATCCAGTAGACATGTGCAAAGTTTCAGAAACGGGCGTGGTGAAATGGCTCAGTAGCGCCACCTTTAGTCAAAAATGGGGGCTTAGTTTTACATAGAATCACAAAACTTGGTTTGTATATTGGTCTCATCGAGCCGGACAACTTTCTAATTTACATCCATTAGCTCTGACCAAAAGTAAGTCAGATATTTTGGTCTGAATATGGATATTTTGCTAAATCAGCCTGAGTTTTTAGTTACTCCTCCTAAAAGGTTTATTTTATTCCCACCAAACTTTTTCAACATGATAAAAATATATTAACCTGTTAAGCTGCAACCCCACTTTTGAAAAATCCCCAGAAATGACATACCCAAACTGAAACAGATACAGTTCATGAACCCTTTGCACTAAAAGCACAAGTATGATCTCATTTGAAAGCTGACACCTGGTAGTTTATTGTAAATGTAGAATTAATTATTGTCATAATGATTATTTTTTTTTAAATAGCTTCAAAGTTTTGTGAAGTTATTACAATTTTTTTTTTTATGAAACATATTAATGAAAATATAATTGAAGTTGGCACTGGAGCAATCTAGAAATGCACTACAGCTAAAGCCACATGTCTGACCATGTTATATTTAAAATATGAAGATAATAAGTCTAAAACTCTGTATTTAGTTAAATGTTTTTCAAGATCATGTCATGACTTTATTTTGATTAGGCTACTCTAAAAATGCTACTGATGTTTAGTCGTCTTCCAAGCATCCATTCAGTCTTTTGTCTCTATTGTTTTGTGGTGCAAACGAGCCCCATTCAGTCTCAGTCTCCCCCTGCACACATTCACACCTCTCCAGACTGGTTATGGCTCGAAATATGCATTTCTTTTGTCTGCATTATAGTTACTAACGACTGGCTATTCATAGGGTTTCAATCCCGAATTTCTTTTATCAAAGTTCTCACTTCACATTTGAAGTGCACTAAATAGTGGTCAAATGCACTAAAACATATCAGTAAGCATTCTTATTTAGAACAAAATTCATAAAAGAATAACCCCTGGTGGCAGGTGCACCTGGGCTAGCTAGCATGTTAGCTTAGCACACCATCAATACACGACCATTTATGAGATTAAAACCATGTTTGTGCTCCAAACTTACTTCATAACGCAATCGAGTGTTTTAAATAATCTTCTCTGATCTAATTTGGCTTCAGATAAAAAAAAAAATCAGACAGAAAACATTATTTATAGTTTTATGCACGATGATAAAGTCTATATCGATTAGCATTACATTATAAATATAATCTATTATTATGAAAATACCTGGCATGGCTTGAAGAACACAGGCAAATCAAATATCATAGCAAACATGTTTATTGTCTTCAAAACATCTTTTATCTGCATATTACAGTGGGATCTCTTGTTAGCTTTGTGTGTATCAGTGACGTCCTGGAATGTCACATGATCATGGCTCTTCATGTTCCATATATGGATTATTTTTTGTGCATAATAGCGCCCTCAGGCTATTGGTATGAATTGAAAACACTGCACATCTCCGTAAGAAGCGCTCACAATGATTACATCGACACATTTGGGTATAAATTCAATAAATATTATTCCTGTCTTTAGAAATATGACGTGAATCTATGAGAATATATCAATGTTTCTCCAAGTTTGCACATTTTTTAGCTAAAGCCCTGAGGGACGTTGTTTTGTGTATCGCTGTCATGACGACAGCACGGGAGTTTTTTTATGAATGAAAGCGGCTGACGCGCATAATTCATATTAAAGGTATCGACTCATTTTTTCATTTCATAACTCCTGACACAAATTAAGACATAACTGTCACTATAAGTTTCTCAGAATACAATAGTGGTCAAATACTGAAACTTGAGTATTATATCTTTTTAATGTATAGTTTGTCAAGGTATAACATTAAATCTGATAGTAACTTTGAACTATATAAATAAAAAAACGCTTCAGTGCGCCCTCGCACTGGTGAAGCTTAACAGGTTAATGATGCTAAATTGTAAACGGATTTTGAATATCTCAAACGGTTTTGCTGTGGCGAGGGATTAAATTAATGTCAAAAAGGAAGCAGGAAACATCTCATAACTTCTAAAAATGTAATTATACACCATTTATTTTTATATAAAATTATACAAATATTAGAACTAAACCCATTTTATTCTGTTTTTGCAATTCAAGGAGTATGAAAAAGTTAAAAACAGGCTATTTAGTGCTATTTGGTTCAACAAAAAAGCAAACATAGGGCTATACTGCCCTCTTGTGTCCAAAAGGATATCAAAATAGTATATAAAACATTTTACTAGGTAGGCCTATTGTATATAAATATAAATTTATTAGGTATATGACTGAGGATATTTTCCCATCGGTTGATCGACGTGTGACACGAGCGGGTGCTTTTAAATCGCTAATATAATAGTGAAAGTAAAAAAACGGACGTCCGCACGGACATTAATAATGGTGCACGTTGGAAAGAATGATACTTTTAAACATAACACTAAACCGCCATTAGGTGTCGCCAGGCGACCATCTTAATGAGCGAGTCATTGATTCATTCGTTCAAACGATTCATTCGAATGACTGAGTCATTCATGATTGAGACAGATGTTTATGGATTGACCATTGAATCTTTGAGTCAACCGATTCGTTTCAAAATGCTGAATCATTCAGTAATGAGAAAACAAGTTGCTGTGAGATGCGCGATGGTTCTGCTGTGATCTTTAAAGGGGGGGTGAATTGCTGTCTCATGCATACTGAGTTTTTTACACTGTTAAAGAGTTGGATTCCCATGCTAAACATGGACAAAGTTTCAAAAGTTACGTTGTACGTTTGAAGGAGTATTTTTGTTCCAAAAATTGTCCTTCCGGTTTGTCACAAGTTTCGGGAAGTTTTTTTCGAGTATGGCTCTCTCTCACGTAAGAGAGGGCGGAATTTCCTTATATGGGTCCAAAGGGCACTTCCCTCGGAAAGACGCACGCGCGCACGCACTCAGAGCAAGAGAGTGAAAGCAGTTCGCCATCAAAGCGCCCTGCCCGGCTTTTGGGAAGCCAGTGTCACCAAAGAAGTGTGTTTTTGGTTGCCAGGGCAAGACAACCCTGCACAGATTCCCAAAGAACCCAGCGTTAAGGCACCCGTGGATGGAGTTTGTTTTTCCTGAGCATAAACGGAGGCGTAGACTGTTTGTTCCCTGCATTTCGACGATGATTGTTTTATAAACAAAGCCCAGATCGTCTAATGCTTAAGGATCGAGCAGTCGCAATAAAGGTTCACGGTCGTGCGTTGGAACCGGACGGTGAGTAACTGTTGAACAAATAATGTCTCTGTGTGTTGTCACTAGCTCGGCGCGTTAGCACAGCTTTAGCTTCGCCCACACGGCCCGCCCCCAGCCGCTCGTTTTTTTCCGGAAAGACTCGGTACACCCTATCTTTCTTTGATTAATATAATAAAACAAAAGACTTTTTGGAGATATGAAGGATGCAATATTACTCTATAGGTACTCAAGATTAACAGGAGATTGAGTGAAAATGAGCATTTCACAGCCCCTTTAACTATTTTTTGCTGCTGAAACAGAACAAAAACAGTCAATATTGCATCTAAAATGTAAGTGACTTAATTGTAACTGTTTATTAACCTGTTGTATGAAATCAATGTCACAGTTTCAATCGTGATTGTATTCAGGAAATAGTAGCCTACTCATCAAGTGAGGTTGCTTAACTCTATCCTATGTTATAAAATATATAAAAACTCCATATTTGTAATTTTTATAGTCAGTATGTTAACTGGGTTGCTTTTTTGTGTGCTGCGCTCATTTGTTTACAATTCTCCTGGAGAAGCTGCACGAGCCTCAGCTGGGCAACCTTGTTACCAGTGATCAGTAATACATTTATTATTAACCCTCTGGGGACCAAAAACGCGCCCGCGCGTTTTGCTCGTTTTTTTTTTTAGCAATGAAAAATAAACACTAAATGCTCTGTTAATTTTGATCTTTCATTTTCGTGTAATACATCAATCGATCCTGTTCAGTTTCTATTTTTTTTTTCTGTATACTCACAATAAAAATAAAGTGTTTTGCTTTTTGACAAATAAAGAAAAATTAACATGATGCGATTTCTGCCTTCTCTCTGTCAGTAAACTCCCATTTGAAACGCGTTCGAAAATGATCAATAACTCCGTGAAAATTCAGTCAAACAAGCAAACAAACCCACGGGCATAAAGCTTGAGATCGCATCTTTTAAATGAAGTAATTTATATAAAAAACAAATATTCTCAGCTTGTGAAATCTGTATTAAAAGAGCGCGACTCCAGTCGAGCTCATTACGAGATCATTCAAAAGTAATGTGACCGCTCCCCGGAGAGCGCGTGCTATTCAAACGCAAATTCTGAGAACCATTTCAGAGCTGTGAAACGCCCACATCAGCTGTAAACAAAGCGTCGCGAGTGAGACATAATATAGCCTACCTTATGGAGAAAAGATTCCTCCGAACAGTGCTGATATGAGGAGCAATATCTCCTGATATGAGGAGCAGATCCCGCTGAGGAGTGAGGTAGGCTGTTTTCTTTTCTCAATGTTGATGTGGAATAACGTTATGGAATAACGTTAGTGTAGGCCTATGTAAACCGCAAAAAGATGAATCGCATTTCTATAATATGATATGACTCGCCTTTCTGTGAGATGAATGAAGGGTACATATTTGTAAAGACTGTTTAGCCTAAATAGGAATCGCGCGTCTGTGTGTGAAAGAATAAACTGCTTTGCTACAGTATAGCCTACTGAGATGAGTAAAAATCGACTGGAATATGTTGAAATAAAATGTATTTGTATAAGCAACGTATTAAACTGCAAATTAAATAAAATTTAATAAAATAGCAAAACATTTACAAGAGAGATGTAAGCGAAATCTTAAATGGTCAATATAAGTCTAAATACATCTTTTGTCCTTGTGGCTCAGTCAGTGTCACACCTGAATGAATGGCTCATTAGGCAGAGTCATTATGCAGAGTGGGTGGGACATTGTAATCTAAGGTGTAAACTCCTTCACGCCCCCCCTCGCATATTGGCTTTCCAAGCAAAACCTGTTTTACACCATTTAAATCAATGTATTTTTTTTTGTGAACGATAAAGCAAGACTATTTTCACATCATTTTGAAGCTAGAACTCAAAGGGACAACATCCATTAGTCAAAAGTCTTGTGGACACATATTTAATGTGTTTTGTGGTCTTAATTCAGCAACATTCATTTTTATTTTTTCCAATAACCACGCATAAACATTATTCTCTTAAAAATACAAACATCTACATACATGTTGCTCGCATATTATGGTAGCCCTGTTTGAGCTATATAGAGTGAATTTACACCTTAGCCATTAACATGTTTATAAATAACTGAAAAAAGCACAAATGTTTTCCCACCGGTTAATCGACGTGTGACACCACTGAGGGCTTTTAAATCGCTAACTTAAAAGCGAAAGTAAAATACAGACGTCCGCACAGACATTGATAATGGTGCAGAGTAGAGCGAGCATTTTCAATGTATTCCTATGGAAGTAAGAATGAACTAAAACATTTTAATTTATGTTTTTATGTGTCCACTGTTCAATCGCAACCGCGTCACACACACATTCCAGAATTGCAATCTTGACATCGCAGCCTGTTCATTATAGCCCTAATAAAATATTATAATAAAATAGTCAACCTAACATATACAAATTAAACTGCTCTGTTTAAATAGTCAGTAGTACAATTTGTACCATTCACAGTAAGCACTGCTCCACTGTGATGTTTCCAAGCACATTTTTGCACGTGTGAAGAGGATGATTTTCTCCATCGACATTGGAACACGAGTGAAGTACAAAGCCTATAATAAAGAATAGTTTAGCATCCAAATACATCGCAAATGTTGAAACATTTTGATTCTAATGAGAGGGTTACGTGAGACCAACACTGCTTCCGTTTTTATTTTTACATTAAATTTAAAGGATTTGTTGTGGAATATTTTGAGTGTATCATAAAATCAGAATAAGGTAAAAAATAATAATAAAAAAAATAATAAATAAAAATAATAATAAATATATAAATATATATATATATATATATATATATATATATATATATATATATATATATATATATATATATATATATATATATATATATATATGGGCCATTCTACAGAATTGGTGCAAACTGCTGTCCCTCATCCAAAAAACACATTTGAAAAGCATTTAATTATTAAAATCTTAGATGTTTACTAAGATCCTTCAATTATCTATTGAAACCCACAATAATATTTAAGATATCAGTAAGCTTTATATATATAAAATCATAATTTATGGGCTACTTTCAATTAGGAGGTGGCTGTCCCAAACCCTAACCCCTAAATTTCAACTTGTGAAAATGATATTGAATAATTTTTTGCAAATTTTTCCATTCTTGTTTTAAAAAAAATATTTTTGTTTTTTTTAAAAAAATGAAGTTAAAAAAAATATTTATTTTATATTTTATTTTTAAATCATGAAACTTTATCTAAAAAAACATGTCCCGCATTTTCATGTCACTACCAAAACAGTGAATGTTGTAGTCCATTGGCTGAGACTGATTTTAACCACACTCCTACATTTTTGATCAGGAAATATTCCTGTGTCCCTCTCTCTCATGTGCTATATGGTGAGTAGATTGATCCCATCATTTTGAGGTAAATGTGTTCTAAAGTCTAAAAATCTGTGTGTAACTTTAAGGAATGTCACTACCAAACTCATTTTTTCTGCTATTGAGTATTTTTTTTGGGATGTTATTCCATAAAATTTAGTTGTTATATGTGTTCAACTGTTCTGACCAGTGATGGCTAACCATGTGCTGATTAGCATCTTCGAGCTAGGCTCAAAAGTTATCTAAAATTGTCACTACCAAAACAGTCACAACCGAAACATTTTCTTGAAGTTTCGGTTGTGACATTGTTTTGGTAGTGACAAAAGGGAACACATAATCCTTTATTTGGAGGAATAAACTACATTTTAGTACAGTTATGCAAATAATTACTACTGTAGTATGTTTTAGTAGTGTTTTAGTATGCAATATTCTGTTAAAATTCTGTAATGTGATGAGGTTACAATTACTTAAGGTTGCAGTCCATGATACTAGCTTAGGTGTAAGGTTGTTGTCAGTAATGTTAATTTCTATGATTAACTTGGCAAGGAGAATGACATAAAACACCAACATGCCTAAAAAAAATAGAAAAACTACAACAGAGAGACAGAGAGAATACAAACAAAGGTTGAGGGAAGACCCAGTGAAGTACGAGGAATACTTAAGGAAAGAAAATGAAAGAAATAAGAAACGAAGGGAAGAAGGAAAGTTGAAGAGTATCAGTGAATTATCTGACAGGGAGCAAAGACATGTCAGAAAAGCATGGAGGAAAAGACAGAAAAGACACAGGATGATGGTGAAAAGACAAAAAGAGATGGAGACATTTTGCAGGGCTTCCACACCACCTAGCACTTCCAGTGAGGGTGATCAGACACCAGTACACACACACACACACACACACACACACACACACACACACAGTTCAGTGGTTCTGGAGATTTATCTGAATGAGGAAAATTATTCTGAAATTAATGTATTATGTAAACACACACACACACACACACACACACACACACACACACACAGAGTTCAGTGGTTCTGGAGATTTATCTGAATGACTCATAAACAAAATGTTGAAAATGTGAAAATAAAACAAAGTGGTTCTGAGTCTACATTGTAAGTTGTTGTTTTTTTAGGAAGAAAAATCTATGAGCATACCTCTTCTCACTTGCACCTCAAGACCAAAGTATAGAATAGCTCGAGGTGTTCTTATAAGATATTTACTGTCAGATGTGTGTCTGCTATATGTACTGACTGCATATGTGCATCATAGTTATTTATTTATATTAACATAAAATGTGGACAGTCTGATTCAGCCATGGCAAACTAATTATTGTGGTCACTACCAAAACATTACTGTCACTACCAAAAATGTGCAGTCATTACCGTAACATGGGATGTTTTGTCAAAAATAAAGTATATTGAATTATCAACTAAGATGTTATGATAGTGTTTGGTTCAATGCATATTAATACTAATGAATCCTTAACTTTGAAATCAGTACGATAAACTTTATGCCTTCTACAAAGAAAGATTGGGTTCAAAATACAACAAATCTCATAAATCACACTTAAAATATTATTAAAATTATAATCTTTATTGATTTAACCAGTAAAAATATTTTTTAAAAATAGAAAAAATATATATTTATAAGGTAGATGTAAACAAAATCTTAATAGGTCATTATAAGCCTTCTTAATAAATTATTTAATATTGTGTTTCGGTAGTGACAAATTTGGGGAGAAGGAAAATATTCCAGCATTTTCTGAAAATACAATATGAGAATTAACTGCACAATTACTAGAAAAGCATACCTTGGATATTATACAATTTGCATACATGCAAAATTTGTGGGAAAAAACAAAAAAATTTCAAGATGTTTCCAACTCTGACTTTGCACCAATTCTGTAGAATGGCCCATATATATATATATATATATATATAGACACACACACACACACACACACACTCACCTAAAGGATTATTAGGAACACCATACTAATACTGTGTTTGACCCCCTTTTGCCTTCAGAACTGCCTTAATTCTACGTGGCATTGATTCAACAAGGTGCTGAAAGCATTCTTTAGAAATGTTGGCCCATATTGATAGGATAGCATCTTGCAGTTGATGGAGATTTGTGGGATGCACATCCAGGGCACGAAGCTCCCGTTCCACCACATCCCAAAGATGCTCTATTGGGTTGAGATCTGGTGACTGTGGGCCGTGGGGCCATTTTAGTACAGTGAACTCATTGTCATGTTCAAGAAACCAATTTGAAATGATTCGAGCTTTGTGACATGATGCATTATCCTGCTGGAAGTAGCCATCAGAGGATGGGTACATGGTGGTCATAAAGGGATGGAAATGGTCAGAAACAATGCTCAGGTAGGCCGTGGCATTTAAACGATGCCCAATTGGCACTAAGGGGCCTAAAGTGTGCCAAGAAAACATCCCCCACACCATTACACCACCACCACCAGCCTGCACAGTGGTAACAAGGCATGATGGATCCATGTTCTCATTCTGTTTACGCCAAATTCTGACTCTACCATCTGAATGTCTCAACAAAAATCGAGACTCATCAGACCAGGCAACATTTTTCCAGTCTTCAACTGTCCAATTTTGGTGAGCTCGTGCAAATTGTAGCCTCTTTTTCCTATTTGTAGTGGAGATGAGTGGTACCCGGTGGGGTCTTCTGCTGTTGTAGCCCATCCGCCTCAAGGTTGTGCGTGTTGTGGCTTCACAAATGCTTTGCTGCATACCTCGGTTGTAACGAGTGGTTGTTTCAGTCAAAGTTGCTCTTCTATCAGCTTGAATCAGTCGGCCCATTCTCCTCTGACCTCTAGCATCAACAAGGCATTTTCGCCCACAGGACTGCCACATACTGGATGTTTTTCCCTTTTCACACCATTCTTTGTAAACCCTAGAAATGGTTGTGCGTGAAAATCCCAGTAACTGAGCAGATGGTGAAATACCCAGACCGGCCCGTCTGGCACCAACAACCATGCCACGCTCAAAATTGCTTAAATCACCTTTCTTTCCCATTCTGACATTCAGTTTGGAGTTCAGGAGATTGTCTTGACCAGGACCACACCCCTAAATGCATTGAAGCAACTGCCATGTGATTGGCTGATTAGATAATTGCATTAATGAGAAATTGAACAGGTGTTCCTAATAATCCTTTAGGTGAGTATGTTGAAATAAAATGTTTTTGCATAAGCAACGTATTAAACTGAAAATTAACATTTATATGCTAATATATCAAACAAATGATATGTTACAGACGAAATATGAATGTTTAGACAAGATTTCGTTGATTAGTTTTGGATAGATTATAAAGTTTTAACTGTAAAAAAGACTACTGCCACATCAAATAAGCTTTTGATCGCCAATTTCTGCTCATATGTTAAATATATAGTATGGAATGTTTTGTCAAAAATAAAGTAGGTATATTGAATTATCAACTAAGATGTTATTATAGTGTTTGTTCTAATATTCAAACTAATGAATCCTTAACTTTGAAATGCGTATGATAAAATGTATACTTTTTACAAAGAAAGATTACACTTGAAATATTGTTACAATTGTAATTGTAACCTTTAAAATAAAATAGCAAAAAATATATTTACAAGGTAAATCTAAACAAAACAATCTAAATCAGTCAATATAAGCCTTCTCATTAAATAATTTTTATTGTGTTTTATTTGTGACAAATTTGGGGAGAGGATACATATTCCAAAACTTTCTGAAAATACAGTATGAGAATTAACTGCACAATTACTGGAAATGTTTACCTTGGATATTATACAATTTGCAAGCATACAAAATTGTATGTATATATATATATATATATATATATATATATATATATATATATATATATATATATATATATATATATATATATATATATATATATATGGCTGGGGTATCGTTCAAACAATTTCGATACCAATACCTTGCTTTCGATACCGGTTCCTGAACGATACTTTTTTCGCTACCAATTTTATGAAATCCATTTTAACAATATTACATAACACATTACTTCAGAAAAACTTTGGTTTTATTTTTTCAGTTTGACTCATGCTCCTTAGCCAGTGCACAAAGGAACAAATAACAATTTTTTTTATATATATAAAGAGCTCATGCTCACCAAAACTGAATTTATTTGATCAAAATTACAGTACAACTTGTAACATTGTGAAATAGTATTACAATTTAAAATCTTATTTGAATATATTTCAAAATGTAATTTATTCCTGTGATGTCAAAGCTGAATTTTCAGAATCATTACTTCAGTGTCACATGATCCTTCAGAAATATGAAAACAGTTTGCTGCTTAATATTTCGGAACTATGATAAATTTTTTCTTAGATGAATAATTTCAAAGGAACAGCATTTATTTGAAACAGAAATCTTTTGTAACATTTCACATGTTTTAAGGTCATTTTTGATCACTTAAATGCATCCTTACTGAAAAAAAAAAAAATACTGACTAACCAACACATTTTTGAACGGCAGTGTACATTCAGTAGGTCATTATTGCAATATAAACACTGTCAGAGTGATCAACAAGGTATCTCTTCATTTACCAGTCGAAGACGGAGCAACTTTCTGCTCTTATGTTTACTCCGTGCACTGTCAAGGTCCTCATCATATCTGTCGCGGTACCGGTCTTTGCAGCAATTAGCAATTATTTTACCGCAAGCTCTGCATCGCGCGCTGTTGGCATCGAGCCTGGAGAAATGTACTTAGGGTATTGTGTGTGTGCTCGAGTCTCATATGAGTATGTGCGCGGAGAGTTTGTGTGTGTTCGCGTCTCATTGAGTATGTGCGCGAGTTTGTGTGTGTGTGCTCGCGTCTCATGAGTATGTGCGTGGACAGTTTGTGCGCGCGTGCATCTCATATGAGTATGTGCGCGGAGAGTTCCGCGCGTCTCGTGTGTAGAGTTTGCGTGTATGTGCGTGAGCGACTTTAGGTGTGTCGTTGTGCATTTTATTTGCATTTGTTTGAGCACTGACGTTGACGAGTTAACCCCTTAGGTATCGAAATCTGGTACCAAACAAGTCATTTATCGAGGCAATTCGGTCAGTACCTAAAAAGTATCGAACTCGGTACCCAGCCCTATATATATATATATATATATATATAGATATAGATATAGATATAGATATATATATATCTATATATATATATATATAGATATATATATATATTTTTATTTTTTTTTTTTTTTTATTTTTTTTTTTTATTATTATTATTTATATTTATATATAAAAATTTGAAAATATTGCTGATTACTTACAAAGCACTAAATGGTTTAGCTCCCCAGTACTTGAGCGAGCTCCCAACGCATAGTCCTTCGCGGCTAATGCGATCTCAAAATTCTGGCCAGTTGATAATACCTACAATATTAAAATCGACTGCTGGCGGTAGATCATATTTAGCACCTAAACTTTGGAACGGTCTTTATAACATTGTCCGGGAAGCAGACACACTGTCAGTTTAAATCTAGACTAAAAACGCATCTCTTTAACCTAGCACACACACACTATCAACTTCTATAATTCAATGTTAGGCTGCATAAACTAGGTCAGCCGGAACCGGGAACACTTCCCATAACATCTGTGCAGTAAAACTTTATGGTGCTTTATAATGTTTTTGTGCCTTTTGTGGGGCTTAACAATAACAGAATAGTATACGCACAATATCGGATTTGTATAATGAAGTCTGGATCCCATTTCCATTTACCTTGCATTGTTTTTGGATAAGGTGCAATTAGGGCTGCACGATTAATCGAAAAAAAATCACGATCTCGATTCAAACATAAATGCGATCTCATTTCTTAATGATGGCGATTCACTTCCGTGTATTTCCCTGCATTCAGATCTCTGCAGAAAAAGCAGCCAATTACAATTCCCTTGTTGTACAGCCTACCGAAGTTAATGAAAAGTGTATGATAATAATAATATTCAAGTTGTACCGACAAAAGTGCGTGTTCAGTGCTGTTCGCGACTCGCGAGTGTCACGAGTCACCACAGCAATCAACTAACCGCTTACGTTTCTGTGCTAATCTAATAGTTACAGCTCCTGCACTGGATCCAAGCAGCTGCAGCTTGTTTAAGGTAATGGCGAAAACCATTTTAGAACAGCAGCGAAAATGTAAAAGTGGGCTATATAAACTTTAATATATCCTTTTATTGAAACGGGTGCTTTGCTGTCCTTTTACTTACACTTTTATGTCCTATAAATGTGTCGTATTTTTGATAATCCGCGTAGATTTCAGTTGATGATTCTGTTTAAAGTTATTAATAACAAATCATGGATGAAAGAGAAAGAAAAGAGCAGAATGTGCTTTATATCGAAAATAAATATTAAAAGCGCGATAAGTCGCGAAAGAGAACTGAATACTGACAGGATGCTGTGCGCGCGCTCCGAGCGCAACACGGACAAGCATAGTAGTCTTTGTCTCCGGTTGCGCGTCTAAACGGCCACATAAACACAGAAATATTTCAAAACGCCAAGTCGAGTATTCCCGTAAACACAGTAGATGTAAGTACTATGTACATTCTGTGCCAATTGGAGCAAAAAGCACAGGTTCTATTTAGTTATTTTTATTTAGGCTATTATTGTAATGTTAATGTTCTCTTATGTTCAACAACATAAAGCTTTAAAATTATTCACTTTAAGGGGGCTAAAATAAAGAAAAGAGACAATTTTTGTTACTCCTGCACTTTATTATACTGAATGTCCTTTGTTTTTTTGTTTTGTTTTTTGTACTTGAGTGCAATAAATTTTGGTTGAAAAAATGAGAATCGTGTAAGAGAATCGTGATCTCAATTCCCATGGAGAAAAATCGTGATTCACATTTTAGCAAGAATCGTGCAGCCCTAGGTGCAATATCATTGGGTTTGTTAGGATGCACTGCCTTTGTCAACCACAATATATAGGAAGTGTTTTCTTCTTCCCTTTTAAAAGTTGTCGTAGAAATTTTAAACTGTATATTAAACTAACCATGTTTCTAACATCTAACCTTATTTAACATCTAACATTTGAACAGGATGTACTGTACGAAACCAATGGAAAACTTGTGACTTTGACTGTGCGCATGTATGTATAAATAACACTTTGGGAAATGAAACTAGACAGTCTGTTAGAATCTTGTGATTAACAAATTAAGTCATCATTAAAACAGAGTTTGCTTGTGCCAGTGACAGAGGAAAAAGGTTGGGGCTTTTGAACCAATTGAACCAATCATATTGAAGGTGACATGTTAGTCTTATTTGTTTTCTCGATTCTATAAAAAACTGTTGTATCTGTTTTACGGTGGGATTCTCAATGGAATTTGTCGGAGATCCTCCGGCCTTGCTTCTTGGGAGAGATTCCCTGAGAACTGCTCGGGAAGATCTCCTGGCCGTGATTAAAGCATTTAAAGGACAATTGCTAGAGTTTGTCTGTCATTTTATGCTGCGCAGCAATAAAACTAGTTAGTAAGGGAAAACAAGTTACACTAGATGACTTATTGAGTGGAGACGTCGATTTGTAGACGAGACCCAGATATTGAATGGGGACGTCGATTTGTAGATGAGACCCAGATAGACTAAACGTCGACAGTAGACGTTAGGGGATGTCGATTTGTAGACGAGACCCAGATAGTTAGGTTTAGGGAAAAATCTACCACAGTTGATAAGCCCCATCAGAACAAACCTATAGGCTAATTTACCCCAGCCAGTAAATTCTCAGTACTACATTTAATATAAAGCCATACTAAAAAATGATATAGTGAAGAGTTTGCAATCTCAGACCTGATAATTTCATCCTCTGCCAAAACATCTTCTATAGGCTGTTGTGGGGAAGCGAGCAATGAGTCCAGGAACCTGACAGCCCCACAACAAAACAGCACCACAGCCTCAGAGTTAGCAGCTGACAGCACTCTAAGAACATCAGCAGAAACCTGAAAAAGGCAGAAAAATGATATTTCAGTAACATTCAAAAGCTACACATGGTATTAACATCAGACTAGGGCTGGGCGATATGGCCTTTTATAAATACCGCGATATTTTAAGGCCATGTCACGATACGCGATATATATCTCGATATTTTGCCTTAGCCTTGAATTAAAACTTTGCTGCATACAATCACACCAGTATGATGATTCTATATGTCTACATTAAAACATTCTTGTTCATACTGCATTAATATATGCTAATTTTAAACTTTCATGCAAAAAAGGGGATATCACAACTAAGTCAAAGTTAACAATTGTATTTATTAAACAGTGAGTGGCACAAACATAAAATTGTCAACAGAAAGTGCATGTTTTGTGCAAAATTGTCAGAGACAACATTTCAAAACAAGACATTAGGGCACGCTTGTAACTGTAATAGCTGTAACTCACATGGCATTTCAAAACACAAAATTAAAGTGCACTTCTTGTACATAATGCCACCACTACAATAATTTAAAACAAATAAAGTGCCCTTTTGTGCATGTTGTCATTAAGATGACATTTCAAAACAACACTAAATTTAAGTGCACCTGTTGTGCATAATGCCACTAGGATATTTAAAACAAATATATATAATGCGTTTTTGTGCAGGATGTCACAGGTAATTTCAAAATCAGTAAAATAAAAAATAGCTGCATAATAGGAAATCAAATGATGGAAAAGAAAGTGTATTTATAAAAAGGACCCTGCTTTTAGTTTTTTAATAAACAATCCTATGGTTACAAACACAATACCTAAACATAAAACAATTCACAAAAGGTGAATCTGGTCCATTATGGAAAAGTTTGCAGCTTTAGTTTTGGTTTCTTCTGCATGAAATATATGGCACAAATAAAAAGTAAAAAAATATGTAGTTGTATTTCGTGCATACTATGTTGTCCCTTTGTAACAACAACCAGGTTGTTTAGAGGTTTTGTGCCAAAAACACAAGCCTATCAACGGCGTCTGGTTTGAGAGATGCTCGATGGCATGTAACTATATTACCACTGGTACTAAATACCCTTTCCGATGGGGAACTGGTGGCGGGCACACACAGATATTTTTTTGCCACATTTTTCAGGTTTGGGAACATTTCCTCATGGTCGTTCCACCACTGCAATGGATTTGCTTCACTGTCAACATTAACAGACTGCAAGTAGGCAGACAACTCTTTTTCAATAAGCTCTCTCTGCGACAGTGTGGCGGAAGATGTTGCTGCAGTTTTAAAGAAGCTGCCCAGGGATTTCTTCCTTAGTGGCTCTTCTGGCTGTGATACCGTTGTTGCATCTTGAGGCAGTGAAGCAGCCAACTCAGCTGTGCCCTGGTCAGTCTCATAGAGCATTGCCTCCATCTCGGTTATGGCTCTGCTCTTAATGGCCTCCACCTTTTTTTCTGTGCAGTATGTTATCTTGAACCTGGGATCCACTAAGCCTGCCATGTCCAGCAGGTCGTTAGTGGAAGGATCAGAATACTTCTCCCTCAGGTAATCCAGGATGGAGGCTTTGATAGACTGGGTCAGTGGGGTGTCATTCTCCTGACGTGCCAAGAGGCTGGACTGGAAGAGATGGAGAACAGGCTTGACATAGGACACTGTGACATAGCTCTCACCGGATAGAGCGTTGGTGAATTCCAGGAGAGGTTTGAGAGCCTTGTGCACTGACTCTAGAACTTCCAGGTCTTGCCAGGTGAGAACGAGATGCCGTGTTTTCTTGTCTGCAGCCAAGACTTGAGAAATAGCTTGCTCCTGCTCCAGTACCCGCTCAATCATCTTCTCTCGGGATCCCCACCTGGTAGGAGACTCACTGATGAGCTGGGGTGCTGGGAGATTTAGCTCTTGCTGCGCTGTGGTCAGGTCTCTCCTCCTCTTCCAACTGAAAGAGAAGCTGCTCACTACCTTCTTGCACACAGCAACAGCACGGTCAATACGGGGGTCCTTCATGCTTCCCTCTGAGAATGAAAACAAACATTTAAAATGTTATAATAATTTGAAAGGGTATAGTAATTGTGAAGAAATCCACTCAGCCTAACACTAAACTAATTCTTGGTAATTATTTATTTATATAGTACTGTGTAAAAGTGAAGATGCTATCAAAAAATATAAGTTTCAAAATATAAAAAAATGCACAATAAAGAGCAGTCTACTGACACACTAATGCAGAAAAAGAACGAACATGTAACTCTAAGGTGCCTAAGCTAGTATAGTACAGTATGTACTTTTTTGAAAAATCTCTCTATCTCTATCTCTATCTCTATCTCTATAATATTCAATACAGCTTTATTGGCATGGGAAACATATGTTAACATTAAATTTTGTGTTATGACCATGCAGTAGGCTATTATAACATTGCTCATAGGGCTGGGCGTATCGCATGAGATTGTTATGCGCATCTCGTCAGTAAAGCCGGTTCCTTGATTAGTAGTAAATCGCCATCACCTGCTTTCAGATGGAGTGGTGTTAAATTAACACTCCTGGGGCTGGGAGTGTATGAGTCCACACTCAAGAGTGTAAAGTGTTAAAATATGAGTGTTAAATTAACACTCAAGAGTGTTAAAGTTAATGAGATAATTAAGTGATTAATTTAGTGATGATTGAGCATTATTCTCATATATCAATAAAGATAATTACTATTTTATCACAGTGGTAAAAAACTCACCAATTGCAAGATGCAGGCGATGGCCAAAACACTGTAGACGTGTCCAGTGGTTCAGGCTCACAGCTTTGACGATGTTAGCGCCGTTATCGGTGGTGATGCACACCTGACGAGCTTCATTTAAATTCCATGACATGAGAGCATCTTGCAGGCCTTGTGCGATGATCCCGCCAGTGTGATCCTCAGGAAGAAAGCTCGTCTGAAGGCACTTGCTTTTCAACTCCCAATTGTCTATATAGTGGACCGTCAAACTGAGGTATGGCTCACATGTTCGGCTGCTCCATATGTCGGCAGTTGTTGAGAAGTGGGTCACATTTACAAGCTGACTGGCCAGCTCTTCCCTCACTTTAATGTACAACTCAGGCAGCGCTTTCTCTGCAAAATATTTGCGACCCGGCAGATTATATCTTGGGTCAAGTGTGTTGATGAGCTTTCTGAACCCGGGCTTTTCAACAACATTAACCGGGGCCATGTCTTTCGCGATGTGGTGGGTTACTGCACACGTTATCTCCTTCTGTTTTTGACTGTTTTTGTCGTACGGCGTTGATCTGGAAATAGAAGAGGCCAGACTCAGTTGCGTGAGTGCTGGTTGCTTAGGCACTTTCTTTGATATTGCACCGCTCTGAGATGCTGTCGAGCGGAGTTTCAAGCACTCTTCATTTTCTAGCGGGTGGGTTCTCAAATGGTGATATAAATTTGATGTACTGATACATTTTGAAGCGATGCTTTTGCGACAGATTTTGCATATCACCGTTGTTTGTTCAACATCTTCCTTCTTGAAACCAAACCACCGCCAGACGATGGATCCTGTGCTGTTTCTTTTTTTTATTAATTCGTCCTCCTCCATGTGTAACCGTTAGCACCTGCTGCCGCTATCTTTCTACTGGTCGAGGGCGTATGACGTTGCATGCGCGACAGACTGACGTTTGTAACTACCGGTATGTGCGTTTGTTTTGTCTCTATGTGAGAGGGAAAGACTAGAAAGAGTGTGAGAAGCCTGGAGTTAAATGTCCGCGAGTATGTAAAAGTTAATCTACAAACAAGCATCAAAAATAAAATAAAATAAGCTTCTTAACTTAGGTTATCAAGGTAATCATTATGCTTGCGCTTCGATGCTGGACAGGACAAGAGGGGGAAAAAACCAAGGAAAAAAAAATGTCCGCGAGTTTCAGGATATAGTAATTTTTTACATCGCACGGACTACAAGCCGCGATATATCGAGTATATTCGATATATCGCCCAGCCCTACATCAGACCCAGACAATCCATTTGAAATTTTAAACCACACTGAATTTTTAGTGCATGTGTCAATTATCTGTCTGATCGAAAGATCTCCGCTAGAGAAATCCAACAATAGTTTTCAAGGCACATTGATAGTCAAATAATACTGTCTTTATTAACTCCTTAAACCCTAACCGTCCCACCGGTGGGACACCACCCCATGAAAAAAATTCATAATCAAATTACTAAGCAACCACTGAATGTAATAATGTAACAGTTCCACTATTACAGAATGCAATTTTCCTCCCGGCCACTAGGGTCACTGGGGAGAATGTTGTCGCTAGGACATGGTTTATTTAAAGTGAGGGAAAAAGAAGAAGAGGAGAGGGGAAGTTGACAGGTGTAAAGGGGAGATGATTTCCATGTGAGGGGGCATCTCATTACTGACCTGTATTCAATGTTAAGTGAATTTATTTTATGCTTAACTGGTGATGTTTTGACATATTGCTAAACGTTGAATGAGTACTGATATGCTCTTTGTTTGGAGTCTGTAGAAAACGCTTGCAGGAATGAGTAATGTGGATACATAAATGACTGAAAGGACTGTGGGTGAAAGGAGATACTGATTTTTTCCTTGCATTATTGTGGATGGGATTTGTGTTGCTTGGACTTGGACTTCTCTCATGATTTCCTTCAGAGACTTGGCCAACATCTTTCAGGCCCCTTTGGACTCTTATCAGATAAGTTATGATTTAATGTGATTGTCTAAGTGTTGGTATCCTGGGAACTGAGTGATATTTAAACAAATGGTAAATACTTGAATATTACTGTTGTGTCCATCTGAGATTGAAACAAGCGGCTTATGATTGTCGAAGTACAGTGTATTCTGTTTTCTTTTGGGGTTTTGTTTTCAATGTTTTGCTAATTCATATGTTTATTTTGGGAGTTTTCATTGTCACTGTGCTATTAACCCTCTGGGCTTCTTCGCCCGAAAACGGGCGAAAACTTGAACGTTTCGAATTGTTTAATTTTTTTGCTTCATCGGATGGGGGTGAAACTTGGTGACTTTTGTTTTATTACCTATATGAACACACAAAAAAATCAAGGAGATGATTCTGATATGTTAAAGGGTCGTAAAAAAAAAAGTCACACTTAGCTTCCTCCCGCCCGAAAACGGGCGACATAGGAAATGAATGGGAAATACGAAAAAATAGGAAAACTCAGAGAAACTTTTGGTGGTACAAGCTACAGATCAGCCACTGTGCTGAAAAAAAGTGTACAGCAATGAAGGGGTGACACTCTAGAACATCAAGAGTGCAAATAAGACACCCTCCCCCCCCCCCACACACACACCTACACACACAAACACACACATACAGAGAGAGAAATGAACTGGTAAGACTGAAACAGCCAATTTTGCCCCAAACTATATAAAAATGATATAATCATAATAACTCCAAAACTATAGCAAGGAGAGTCAAAAGGTAGGTATCGTTTGAAAGAACTCTTTTTAAATTTTTTGAAAATATAAATTACATTTGGACATTGTCCTGCCAAGAAACAGCGGATAAAAGACAATATATATATATATAATTTTTATTATGATTTTGCATATCTTTCTTATTTGTCAAATAATAATTTAGGAAGGAAATAAGGTAGGAGGAAAATTCTTTTTTAGTGAAGTCCCCCTACATGTTAGCTGCATCTGGATAAAAAAATAATAATTTTTGGACAAAGGAATCAAAAGTTACAGCATTTGGAAAAGAGATAGCCTTTTTGTACAGTCTTTGACACCCCCTCATGGGCAATTTTTTCTTCATGAAGAATATCTTGTCATAAAAGCAATAGATTATGTTAATTTTGGGCTCATTTTAATTGTAATAATATGCTGTAAAAAATGAAGTGCCATTTTCAATTATCTGAGAATGTTTCATGAGCTGTATGATGTTTTTGACACATTGCAGTACATTATTTTATAGATTATGAAAAAAAAAAGAAATTCTATTTATCAGCAAATAACTCAGCAATACTTAAGAGTTTTTCAAAGTGGATACATTCACTGTAAAGTTCAGGCTCTAAGCTTTCAAATGACATCAACTTTGTGTTAATCAAGGCAAGATTTTTTAAAAATATGGTAAAGAATATTTTCGCAGCTAGGTGGCGCCTGCTGGCGGTACACTCGGTTTTAGAGGGATTACTCAGCACTCGTTAGGAGTTAATAAATGTAATTAGATGCATTAAAAAGCTGAGATCCTAAGCTTTAAAATGATATATAATTTGCGTTGTTCCATTCAGTGGTTGCTTAGTAATAATTTTTTTTTAAGCAATATAAAGTAAGTCATATGGTTCATTCATTCAACCATTTCTGGTGTGATTTAACAGACATTTTCCATAGGTAGAACCCCTTTCTTTTGTGTAGCCCTTTACCTGAGTATAGAGTGGAGGTGGTTACAATAACACAAAATAGGTATCATTTTAAAGCTTAGAATCTCAGCTTTTCAATGCACCTATACATTTTATTCCCTAACAGGCGCTGAGTTATTCCTTTTGAACGGATTGTACCGCCGGGGGGCGCCACCTAGCTATGAAAAAAATTAATTGTCATTTCAAAACTACTGCATTAATCAACAAAATAGGCAACATTTGAAAGCTTCTAAAGAGTCTAAACTTTACAATGAATGTAGCCATGATTATCTCCAAAGTAGTGCTGAGTTATTTTCTGATAAAATGAAAAAAAAGTTTTTTTTATAATTTATGAGGAAGGGGAAATTATTATGTACTGCAATGTGTCAAAAACATCATACAGCTCAGATAGTCATGTGTCATATGTCATTTGAAAGGTCTCAATGAGTAGAATACAACAAGCATAATTGTTTCAGGCTTTTACTAAACTTGAGCAAGGTTTTTGTAAAATAAGCCCCTCAAGAGACCCATGGGTAAACCATATATGGATGCTGAATTTTAAACACATTTCCGCTTGTAACTTCATGAAACATGCTCCGATTGTGGAAAATGACACATTATTTACAGCAGATGCTTACAATTAAAATGAGTCCAAACTCAACAATCCATCACTCAGAACTAAAGATATTCCTCATGGAGTTCTAATACACACAAAATCCACAAACGCACGTAGCCAAGCGAGGTAGCTTAGACTTGGCCTTTTTACTCGTATCTTCATGAAACATACATCGATCATGAATATATTCCATCAATCAGATCTAAAGATATTCCTCATGGCGTTCTAACATTAAAAAATACCTCAGACGCTCCTATCCTAGTATATACTCATGAAGCACTCGCGTTTGGTTTTCACTTCTAACTTCACGCAGCATGCACAGGTCGTAGAAAAATGCACATTTTCAGCAGACTCTCACAATTAAAAAGAGCCCAAACTCAGCATAATCCATCACTCAGATCTAAAGATATTCCTCGTGGAGTTGTAACACACGAAGCCCCAAATGCGCACATAGATCTTTATTATAGATGTAGCACTTATGTCGCGTTCTAACTCATAACTAGGGATGCAACGATACCATTTTTTCAGAACCGATACCAAAAATTCTGAGTATCGGCCGATACCGATCCGTACCGATACCAGCGCTGTTTTTTTTTAATCAAGTAGAATTTCTATAACTCTGTGTTGAACTGATAATAAGAACTGAAAAAAAGAAAAACAACAACAACAACAACAAAAAATATATGATCATAATCTGACATAAATGCTATTATAAACTAGATTAGTGGATAATTCAGTAAAATTTAGTCTAGAAAAATCACGAGTGCACAATAATTGTATAAAATCTGAAAATTTTGTGAAAAAATAAATGTTTAGTGGGGAACAAATTAGAGACAATAAGTGTAACACTAAATCTGGTAAAACTTAGCAATTAATAGCAATATAGCAAAAATAGCAATTATTTTATATCCTACTATAAAATTGAGACATTTTTTAAATGTATAGCACAGCTGTTTAATGAGGAAGCAACATATGATAGATAGGACAGAACAAGAACGGCTATTGATAATCTTTCATTGCGTCACCGTATTATGATAGGAAAGGCTCCAATGCAGTGCGGCACAAAGCGCTTATGCGCATCCCGAGAGCAGAATGATGCGCTTGAAGCAACATGAGTCACAGCGCGCAGCGCGTCGAGTCCGCATTGAAAAGTTTAAAGCACAAAGAAAATACATATTAGGGCTGAACGATTAATTGCATTTGCGATAATATCGCGATATGATGAAATGCGATTTTTTAAACCGCAAAGCTGCGATTATAGTCTGGTCATGTGACACGCGAGAGTAAACCAGTCTGTATTGCAGATGAAGCATCAACTTGGCACGCGACACATATAGACCTGGCTACAGGAAATAACAGTTTATGTTTAATTTATGTGATATTGTGTTAGATTCTCTCCAACGATTCTGTATTGTATATGTCTGAGCTTAGTTTTAAACACAGACGTGTACGACGCGCGTGCTTTATAAACAACCGTATTCTGCTTGCTTCTAATCTCTCTCTCTCACACACTCACACACACACACACACACACACACACACACACACCTTACGAGAAATAATCTTTACCTGCGTGATGTTACTTCAGTAGGGCGCGGTCTCGCCCGCCGGTATTTTACTTACAAATGTTCTATGAAGGCATCATATGTCTTGTAATGCAGTTGGCTTATATATTAAAAATATGAAAATCACCGACAGAAGCTGCTTTCAATTTCAAATACTCACGTGCGTTTTGCGAAGAGCATTTGAGCATGCGGCTGTGAGCGAGTCTACGTGGTTAAATGTACGTTTGCATCTCAAAATGCTTTTATGACGCGAATTTACCCGTAATGTGACAGTCAGTTATTAAACAAACAGGACAAACCACATCTTATAATTTCAAAAGAGATGAACACGTTCAGACAGCCTACTCTTAAATACCGAAAGCACTCTGTTTATTGCTTGTAATATTTTTTTCCCTCTTTGTTATTTGTTTTGAAGCTATATTTGTTAATATTATTAACATGTAATTGTATTAATTTAGTTTTTTAATGTGTAATTATTATAAGTAGGCCTACTTATAATAATTGTATTAATTTAGTTTTTTAAATTATTATAAGTAGGCCTACTTATGTAATTAAATATTTTAAGTTTTATTAATAAGATCAATTAAAGAAAAAAAAAATGTATCGGCTCATGAGGTGCCTAAAGATTCCCTTCCCTATTTTACAATGATTTATTGCTTGTTTTTGTTGAATAATAGAAAAGATAAAGAGCTTAAAAAAATAATCGCATATTAAATCGCAATCACAATATTGGTAAAAATATTTTGGCGCGTGAAGAACAAATAGTACCTGACTTTACTCCAGTGTTGTGATCTAACAGACACCCGGTAGAAAGTAACATGATTAAGGTACAGCAATAAAGTCCAGCAAGATAAAGTTGTTTTATGCGAAACCATAGACCTTTATCTACAGATCAAGTATAATAATAGTAACATTGAATCATCTTGGAGAGAGTTTCATCGTGTTAACTTACATAACCGAACGCGACGCGCTGTTTGAATGCTGAATGAAGAATGATTGCAGCCGCAGCTGAGGGAAACGTTTACGTGATCTTGAATTTAACGACTTGAATATTAATTTATCTCTCACATTATACTATATAATGGCTTCAGAACACTTATAATATTGTGCACGAAAATGTATGGTGCTTTATAATGTTTGTGTGCCTTTTGAGGGGCTTAACAATAACACAGAATAGTATACGCACAATATCGTATTTGGATCGGCCTTGTCTGACCGATACCCGATCCGCCAAAAATGGCAGTATCGGAGCCGATACCGATACTGAGTATCGGATCGGTGCATCCCTACTCATAACTCAATGAAGCATGCATCAATTGTGGAAAATGGCACACCATTATTTACAGCAGATTGTTAAGATTAAAAAGAGCCCAAACTCGCCATAATCCATCACTCAGATCTAAAGATATTCCTCATGGCGTTCTGACACAAAAAAATACCAGAGGCGCATCTATGAAGTAGCAATAGCAGTAATGCTATGTTGTTTTGATGTGATGTTTCAGCTCATAACTCAATGAAACATGCATGGATTGTGAAAAATCGAACATCTTTATTGACAACAGATTCTCACGATTACAAAGAGCCCAAACACAACATAATCCATTGCTTTGATCACGAGATATTCCTCACGAAGTTATGCATACTTGGATAAAAAAACAATTTTCCCAGAACCGTCCGTGCTCGTTTCCAAACGTGGAATAACACAATATGTATCATCTTAAAGCTTAGAATCTCAGCTTTTTAAAGATTCTAACCACTTCCATAAACTCTGAACGAGTGCTGACTAGTCTCTAAACCGGAGTGTACCGCCCGCAGGCGCAACCTAGCTGCGAAAATATTCATTATCATATTTTTCAAAACTATTGCCTTGATTCAAACAAAATTGGTGTCATTTGAAAGCTTAGAGTCTGAACTTTACAGTGAATGTAGCCAATTTGAAAAACTCCTAAGTATTGCTGAGTTATTTGCTGATAAATATATATTTTTTCATAATCTATAAAATACTTTTTTGTACTATGTACTGCAATGTGTCAAAAACATCATACATCTCATAAAACATTCCAAAATCGTTGAAAATGGCACTTCATTTTTTACAGCATATTAATACAATTAAAATGAGCCCAAAATTAACTATCTATTGCTTTTATGACAAGATATTCTTCATGGTGAAACAATATAAAAAATACCCATGAGGGGGCGTCAAGGTCTCAACAAAAAGGCTATCCTGGTTCCAAATGCTGTAACTTTGATTACTTTATCCAATCACCACAAAATTTTATCCAGATGCAGCTCATATGTAGAGGGACTTCCCCAAAAAAGAATTTTCCTCCTACCTTATTTCCTTCCTGAGTTATTCCATGTCAAATAAGAAAGATATGCATTATCATTATAAAAATTATGGGCGATTCCCACAGTTTCGGTCCACAAGGGGTGTAATGAACAATATAGATTGAATAATACCCAGTTGTTGTAATTTTTTTATTTTTAGTTCACTATTTTGTTAAAGATAGATGTAAGAAATAATAAAGTTACTTTTATCCCACTAAAATTAAAATACGATTCTAAAGGAAGCGGAGATATAATTTTTCCATGTAATTCTATCAGTAGCATAACGATAAAACCATCTTGTGTGGGTTAAATTCTCATATGCGTTGCTACATGATAAATTGTTAATAAATCGGGATAAAACAGGGGCCGAGATTTTCTGTCAAAAAATCATAACGCTCGAACATTTTATTCTGACGCTGAATTTCCATCTCCTAATGTCTCAACGGTTCTCATGTCAGAAATAAGATTGTCTAGGTCACGGTCGCTCTGCGCGGGAGGAAGAGTTAAAAGGATTTCACGGATTTCGACGAATGTGGGTAAGTTTGTGGATTCTGTCCAAAATGTTACGAACGTTAAAATGATACGAACGTGGTCAACTTTGGTTAATTAAACATTAAATAGGATCATTGTGGTGAGAAAGGATAAAAGAGTGTGCAAGTCGGATGATTGCGAGTGGTTTCGGACCGAAAGCGTCGTTCATCGTGAAAGAGCATGCATGAATGGTGGTTTTATACATTTTGACAGATTCTGCACATCTTGTTCGTAAATTAGACGGAAATTTTCAGTCTGTCCAACTTCCAACGTTGTTTTCTGCGTATTTTTGACTCAATAAGCTGTTCATGAAAGTCAACATCGTCAATGACATTTTTCTGTTTTTTTTTTTTTTTGATGATTTTTTTTTCCTGTCCAATGTTCATAAGAATATAGCTTTAGGCTGACGAAGTTAACATGTTAATAGTGCGTTAACACAATCTGTATGATCTTTAAATTTGATAGTATGATGACAGGTTATTTTAATGTGTTATGAACTTGTTCTATTCTTTGCCAGTTTTCATGAAATGGTATTATTTTGTGTTACAGAGGCAATCTTGCAGGATTGTTTAATTTTTTCCGTCCACGTTACACACGTTATAACTTAGCACACTTGTAGGAGTTCCTTTGTCTTCTACATTTGGCAAATAAATTTGAAAAATATACCTGTGGTATTTGTTAGTATTTTGCTGGCTTTCAGTTTATGAACATACCAGACTCAAAAATGCACCTTTAGGTTTATAGAACAGATAATATTAGATGGCTACCCTGCCTGCATGGAAGTCCTATTACCAGTTTTGTGAACCATACACAACGCATGACTCATAACTATACCAAATTAGGAACAAAGTAAAACATGAACTGGGATTCAACCAGAATTTTATTAAACTGAATTAGATTAAGTACACTTTCTGCTTGAACTTACATTGTTTTTCCGTCCATGTTACATACGTTAAATTTGACATCAACTCAACTTTGATCAAAGTTTACTAGTTTACCATTGCCAGATTTATCCTGCCTTTCACACAGCTGTACCCCAGGTTTTCTCAGGATGTTAACCTGAGGACAATGGCTTTCTCCATGAAGATTGATTTTGCAGGCTGTTGTCCTTGCAGTTGGCCCTAAACTGTGGAATCGCCCTTATATATTTTTTTTTGTCTTTTATCAGCAGTTTCTCAGCAGGAGAATGTCCAAATGTAATGTAATTTATATTTTCAAAAAATTTGAAAAGTGTTCTTTCAAACGATACCTACCTTTTGACTCTCCTTGCTATAGTTTTGAAGTTATGAGTCTTTAGTTTTGTGTATGTCACTCAGAAAACTCTTTTATTGCCTTCCAAATGTGTGAGGACTAAACAAAAAGGCTACCTTTGTTCCAAATGCTGTAACTTTTGAGTACTTTATGCGATCACCACAAAAATTTGATTCAGATGCAGCTCACATTTAGAGGTACTTCCCCAAAAAAGAATTTTTCCACTACCATATTTCCTTCCCGAGTTATTGCATGTCAAACAAGAGAGATATGCAAAATCATAAAAATTATGTTTTTTTTTTGGTATTTATCAGCAGTAGAGTCCTGCACGGGTATGGGTGACCCGCAAATTTTGCTCAAATGGGTGAAAAATATCCAACTGTGTCGGATACGGGTGCGGGTCGGGTCGGACACGGGGGAAACATGGGTCTAAACACGGGTTTAAAACAATCACATGCAAATGTAAAAATATATGCATATTTTTTAGGAACACATCTACAAAAATATGCCTGCATTTCAAGCTGATAAAATAATTTAAAATCCACATCAGTTTATTTGTGCCCACGCGCCACGCCCTCCCAGGAATCTATTATGTTACCTATAGGCTACTTTCACTTTTAAAAATTCATCATAACCGCGCACGCGCGATCTGCTTGCAGTCGTCGAGATGGATGCTGAGGAGTTGAAGAAAAGAATAGCTAGTGGAGATTGTAAAGTTGTCGACAATACGTCATCAAAAATCAAGTCCAGTGCGTGGGAGAAATTTGGAGTTATCTGAAGAAAATATTGTGAACGGCTTATTTGCTGCATGCATTTTTGTGTTGGATAGCCGCAAATGTGGAACTTCATCGCCGAGGAAGCACGCAGATAACTGTGGTAACAAAGCAATCAGTTCTATCGAACAGTATTTTTCAAATTTAACACTAAGTATGTGTGGTGTGCAGGGCGCGTTTGAACCCAAAATTGTCAGATGTAGGCTAGACGAAATTGCGTGGCATATAGTGTTGTAGCCGCGTCTGCTCGATTGGTAAAATGTTACAAATGTATAAATGTGTCTATAATGTGATTGGCTAAACTGAATTTAATTCGGGTGCGGGTCGGGTGCCGGTTCTATTTTAAGCGGGTCGGGTCGGGTGCGGATTTTAATTAGTGCTGCTGTCGGAAAACGGGTTGGATGCGGTTTTAAGCACTGCGGGTACGGATTTACAAAATCGGACCCGTGCAAGACTCTAATCAGCAGTTTCTCGGCAGGAGAATATCCAAATGTAATGTAATTTATATTTTCAAAAAATATGAAAAGAGTTCTATCAAACGATACCTACCTTACCTTATAGTTTTGAAGTTATGAGTCTTTACTTTTTTGTGTGTCACTCAGACAAAACAACTCCAAAAATGGCCTCAGTGCTTAAGGGGTTAAACTTGTCAGAGAAACAGCAATGAGATTAGCGAATAGAAGCATATTTTGTTGATGTCCCAAACTCGGAATTTGTGCTCTGCATTTCAGCCATCCAATGCACACACACAGTGAACACACACCCGGAGCAGCTGGCAGCCATTTTTTGCTGCGGAGCCCGGGGTCACACATTGTGAATCACACAATGAATCTTTTTATAATGCATCTGATTGGCCATTACGTTCAAGTAATCAACATGTCTGTGACTGGCTTGCACAATGCTGCAAAAACATACAAATAGAAACTCTGCCTGTAAATAGTTTTTATTTAGTTTTAGTTGTTCTTCTTGCTTTTGTGCAACAGATGAATAATTATTTGTTTTTGGATGTCTTATATTTAGATATTTCTATTTTGAGGGAGCACCGCAAATCATTTTAATCTCCCGCAACCTGCACACGAGTACCTTACCGCAGCCATCAAATCTAGTCCCGCGCCGCACTGTTGCGTTGGGAAGTGCAGGTCACTACTTTAGGGGAGTGCTTTTGTCTACCCAGGTGTGAAAAACATAAATATTCATGATCATTCACGCCTCCTCGCATACAACCTTTCTGAAACAAAACATGTCTTACAAATTTTAAATCAGTGTTTCATGTGAATGAGTGGACAGGATCAAAACTACAAACTTTTACATACATGCTGCTTATATTACTGAAGCAGAGTTTGTGCTGAATACAGTGTAATCAGACTTTAGCCATGAAAACGTAAGGGGGCAGTTTCCCAGACAGAGATTAAGCCTAGTCCTAGACTAAAAGGCCATTGAAACCAGATTAGGAGGAAGACTAGAGCTACTCCAGGACTAAATTGAGGCTTCAATTAAACCTACCAGGAGGCAGGTTTAACTTCAGATTTATGTTGTTTCTCAAAAAAGACACATGTATTACTTGGATAGGCTACATACAGTCGTCGTCAAAATTATTGGCACCCTTGGCAAATAACAAAATTTACAAAAACCTATCCTTTCATTGAAGTAAAACTGAAAATGTGGAAGAAATCTCACTATGAAATGTTTTCCTTTAATACACATTGGTGTATACCAGGGATGGGCAACTTCGGTCCTGGAGGGCCACTGTCCTACAGAGTTTAGCTCCAACCCTGAAAAAAAAAAAAAACACCTACCTGTAACTTTCTAGTAATCCTGAGGACCTTGATTAGCTTTCAGGTGTGTTTGATTAGGGTTGGAGCAAACCCTGTAGGACATTGGCCCTCCAGGACCGAAGTTGCCCATCCCTGATGTACACAATTCCACCCTTTTGTTCAATACTTTTTGCAACCTCCTTTCGCCAAGATAAGAGTCTTTTTTAATAATGCCTATAATATTTGGAGATCAGAGATCATTCCTCCATATCTCCAGATCCTTCAGATTCCCAGGTCCATGTCGATACACTTTCCTCTTCAGTTGTCAATAGGGTTCAGGTCAGGGGACTGGGATGGCCATGGCAGAACCTTAATTCTGTGCTCAGTTACCCTTTTTTTTGTTGATTATGTTTGTTTTGGATCATTGTCCTGATGGAAGAGTCACACAAGTCCCATTTTAAGATTTGTAGCAGATGTAGTCAGGTTTAGATTTTTTATCTGTTCCTCCTTTTTCTATGATGCCATGTGTCTGAACAAGAAGTCCAGGCCCACAAGATTACAGATCCAGCAGTAAGTATGTGTATGCTAACATACACTAGAGATAACTAGAGATGCTGCTTGGTACTCACACTTTGCGTGGCACACTTATCCTACAAGCTGCCTAAATGTAAAATAACACTGTTCACTATAAAAACTAAACATAGGTTCATCTTTGTAAAAGCTGTATTTTTTAAATTTATTTTTTTAATTAACATTAATGAGAAAGACAACAGCAGGAACATTAGGCTGTTGTCACTTACTTGCACGGACCAAATATACTGACACAAATCCGGTTTCTCAACTGTTCACTTAACCGAGAGAATACTTGCAAAGACGGGTATTTTACCAATTTTGTGTATGTGTCCGTAAATAGGGCCCTATAATTTCTGCGATCACGGAATCGCGGACGGAATCGCGGAATTGGCAAATTAACGCGGAATCTAATGTCAACACGGAATTTCGCGGAATTTTACTTATTTGGAATAAAATTCTGTTTTTGAGTGGGAGAAAAACGTATGTCTGAGGAAAATCGCATATTACTGAAAGAACGAGCAGAGAGAGAGGCCCGGTCGCGCGAGCGTCTTCAAACTGGCTTGCTCTCTCTCACTCCCTCGCGCTTATTAATCTAAATCAATCGAGAATTGACACAATGGTAAAAGATCGGAAGAACGAAGTTTCACGTGGAGCATTCGGATATTTTTTTCCTGAATTAGGCTACCGCTGGGTGTGAATTGTGCAAAAAAAAAAAAAACTTTTTACCTTGCCTTCTCTGAAAAGCGTTCCGCCCATTCAGCTGACATAAAAAACACTTTCAATAAACTAAACAAAACCTATCCAATGATGAAATGTTTTCTGTGTTTACAAATCTTGTGCGATATCCTAACTGCCGGGATAATCACACAACGCGTACAAGTCTGCTAATGATACGTCCGATTCGCGAACTAATGACTCCTTTGAACCGATTTACTTTAATGAATAGTTAAAACTAGGGGTGTAAATCGGACAGTTCATGACGATACGATACGATATCGATTCTCTCAGCCAGCGATCCGATATTTTTCGATACTTCAAAAAATTCCACGATACGATTCGATTCAAATCAATTCAGGGCTATATCGATCGATTAATCGATATTTAGATATAATGTTCACACAACCAGTTACGTTTTTATTAACTCACAAATGCAACCAAAATATATAACATGAACGTTTAATTAAACTCTTTGAAAATTGCACACCCTCTCCCAATTGGGACATTTATAACAGAAGTGGTTATTTGCAAGTACTCATAAATCATGTTTTTTATTATTATTGTGCATTCCAAGTAATATCAATCAAACTGCAGCTGGGTTGTTTTGATTAATAATAATAATAATAACTTAAAAAATAAAGGTAAATTACAAAATTAAAGTTAATTGAAAGTATGCTTTAATATGTTTTTTTTGTTTTTTTTTTAGCAGAGCAGAGCAGATACATTCACATTTCATCTTTCTGAGTCAAACACAACCAAGTAATTGTTATGATAAATAATACAACACTCGGTTAATCTTCATAACGTTAATCTCCTCAGCTGACATATGCCTGACAAACTTTGTTGTTGTGATTAACGTACGTACACTCAGTACAGAGAGCTTTTCCCTCACCATTCCGTTCCCTAAACGAGCTGCTTTAGTAAGGTTCCGTGAAAATGTTTCAGGTTTTATTTTCCTTTTACGCCCTGAAGAAGATATCACGAGTTCATTGAAATGATCCATCCTCGATCACTTTTATTTGACAAATTATACCTTACAAATGTTCCTATGTGTGTGTGCGTGTGTGTGTGTGTGTGTGTGTGTGTGTGTGTGTGTGTGTGTGTTTACATTTTCAATGTGTCAGTATCACCAATTTATTTTTGTGGTGGTACTGCATTTTGGATGATTTTATTTGACAAATTATACCTTACAAATGTTCCTATGTGTGTGTGCGTGTGTGTGTGTGTGTGTGTGTTTACATTTTCAATGTGTCAGTATCACCAATTTATTTTTGTGGTGGTACTGCATTTTGGATGATTTTATTTGACAAATTATACCTTACAAATGTTCCTATGTGTGTGTGCGTGTGCGTGCGTGCGTGCGTGCGTGCGTGCGTGCGTGCGTGCGTGCGTGCGTGCGTGCGTGCGTGCGTGCGTGCGTGCGTGTGTGTGTGTGTTTACATTTTCAATGTGTCAGTATCACCAATTTATTTTTGTGGTGGTTCTGCATTTTGGATGATTTTATTTGACACATTATACCTTACAAATGTTCCTGTGTGTGTATGCGTGTGTGTGTGTGTGTGTGTGTTTACATTTTCAATGTGTCAGTATCACCAATTTATTTTTGTGGTGGTACTGCATTTTGGATGATTTTATTTGACAAATTATAGCCTTACAAATGTTCCTGTGTGTGTGTGTGTGTGTGTGTGTGTGTGTGTGTGTGTGTGTGTGTGTGTGTGTGTGTGTGTGTGTGTGTGTGTGTACATTTTTCAATGTGTCAGTGTCACCAATTTATTTTTGTGGTGGTACTGCATTTTGGATGATTTTATTTGACACATTATAGCCTTACAAATGTTCCTGTGTGTGTGTGTGTGTGTGTGCACATTTTTCAATGTGTCAGTGTCACTAATTTATTTTTGTGGTGGTACTGCATTTTGGATGATTTTATTTGACACATTATAGCCTTACAAATGTTCCTATGTGTGTATGCGTGTGCGTGTGTGTGTGTGTTTACATTTTCAATGTGTCAGTATCACCAATTTATTTTTGTGGTGGTACTGCATTTTGGATGATTTTATTTGACAAATTATAGCCTTACAAATGTTCCTGTGTGTGTGTGTGTGTGTGTGTGTGTGTGTGTGTGTGTGTGTGTGTGTGTGTGTGTGTGTGTGTGTGTGTGTGTGTGTGTACATTTTTCAATGTGTCAGTGTCACCAGTTTATTTTTGTGGTGGTACTGCATTTTGGATGATTTTATTTTACAAATGATAAGAGAACAGTTTTTATAGTCTCAAAAATGTATTCCTCTATATGTGTGTGTGTGTGTGTGTGCGCTTGTTGTGAGCAAAATAATTCAGCATTGTGGATGCTTTTTGAATTGGTGGAAGTGTGCCACTTTATTTCTGTCATTTCTGTCGATGTGTTCTGCGTTGTTTCTGATTTTGATGATGAATTTTGTCTATTTTGATTGCGGGGTCTCCAGAGACCCCGAGGACCTCGAGTGTCACAAATTTTTTCACGCTAACATAAAAACAGATATCATTCCACTTTATTTTTTTTTTTTGTAGATCTAGAAAGTGTTAAGAGCCGTAGAAGGTTTCATACCATTTGGACAAAGGGAACATTTTTTTTAATTTAAGCAAAAGTCATTTGCGGGTCAAAAAGACCCCGCGGACCATCAGAGGGTTAAGGAATAGGAGTTGGTATACAAGGGCGTGCAAAGATCAGTTGTGTTTATGATATGTAGTGGGCCAGTCTGGGCCAAAATGCCAGGGCCGATTTTTTGTCCCAGTCCAGCCCTGCCCCATTTTAGCCTGGTCGTTTGCACCTCAGAGGTGGAAAAAGTTTTAGGCCACATCCACACGAAACCAGAGCTTTTCCTTTTAAAAACAAATTCTGTAAACACGGCGTCGTCTCAAGAAATATCTGCGTACACATGAAACCGACTCAAAACGATGTAGTATACATGCCAGACCAGTATGTGGCGCTGTAATTCTGCCACAGCGATGCACTAAAAACCCACTAAAGATTAGACTTGGAGCATGCGCATAAACCTTGCACGCTGTATACAATAATAACAGGCTCAGTAGGTCCTTTTTTTTTTTTTTTTTTTTTTACCAAGAACTTTATTGAACAATATAAACAACCATAAATGGCCTGGTACAAAATATGAAATGTCTTAATCAGACAACAGTAAAGCATCATAGCATAGGAAAGAACAGCACAAACAAACTTTTTAATCTACACGCAGTGGAGGAATGGAAAGTTGACAAGCCATTAAAAGTATTGACTTAAGAAAGAACCACTTATATATTTTCAAATATTTTCAATAAATCATGTTCCCATTCACTCCATAATTTTTAGGCATCAACTAAATGCCAATACCAAAATGTTTTCTTTGTTTACCAAGTAATTTACTGGTCAGACATTGATAACTTGCAAGAACGTAAGGAGAAAATGACAATTTGATGGATAACTTAAATATATTCTGTAATCACATTTTGGTAATGTATTAATTCCACCGTCACATCTGAGCGGGAAACGCTGCTTGGATAGTTCAAGATACAGTGGGGAGAACAAGTATTTGATACACTGCCGATTTTGCAGGTTTTCCTACTTACAAAGCATGTAGAGGTCTGTAATTTTTATCATAGGTACACTTCAACTGTGAGAGACCGAATCTATTGTACACATTGTATGATTTTTAAATAATTAATTTGCATTTTATTGCATGACATAAGTATTTGATCACCTACCAACCAGTAAGAATTCCGGCTCTCACAGACCTGTTAGTTTTTCTTTAAGAAGCCCTCCTGTTCTCCACTCATTACCTGTATTAACTGCACCTGTTTGAACTTGTTACCTGTATAAAAGACACCTGTCCACACACTCAATCAAACAGACTCCAACCTCTCCACAATGGCCAAGACCAGAGAGCTGTGTAAGGACATCAGGGATAAAATTGTAGACCTGCACAAGGTTGGGATGGGCTACAGGACAATAGGCAAGCAGCTTGGTGAGAAGGCAACAACTGTTGGCGCAATTATTAGAAAATGGAAGTAGTTAAAGATGAAGGTCAATCTTCTTGACAGTTCCCTCTGTCTGGGGCACCATGCAAGATCTCACCTCGTGGGGCATCAATGATCATGAGGAAGGTGAGGGATCAGCCCAGAACTACACGGCAGGACCTGGTCAATGACCTGAAGAGAGCTGGGACCACAGTCTCAAAGAAAACCATTAGTAACACACTACGTCGTCATGGATTAAAATCCTGCAGCGCACGCAAGGTCCCCCTGCTCAAGCCAGCGCATGTACAGGCCTGTCTGAAGTTTGCCAATGACTATCTGGATGATCCAGAGGAGGAATGGGAGAAGGTCATGTGGTCTGATGAGACAAAAATAGAGCTTTTTGGTCTAAACTCCACTCACCGTGTTTGGAGGAAGAAGGACGAGTACAACCCCAAGAACACCATCCCAACCGTGAAGAATGGAGGTGGAAACATCATTCTTTGGGGATGCTTTTCTGCAAAGGGGAAGGATGGATGGGGCCATGTATCGCGAGATCTTGGCCAACAACCTCCTTCCCTCAGTAAGAGCATTGAAGATGGGTCGTGGCTGGGTCTTCCAGCATGACGACCCGAAACACACAGCCAGGGCAACTAAGGAGTGGCTCCGTAAGAAGCATCTCAAGGTCCTGGAGTGGCCTAGCCAGTCTCCAGACCTGAACCCAATAGAAAATCTATGGAGGGAGCTGAAAGTCCGTATTGCCCAGCGACAGCCCCGAAACCTGAAGGATCTGGAGAAGGTCTGTATGGAGGAGTGGGCCAAAATCCCTGCTGCAGTGTGTGCAAACCTGGTCAAGAACTACAGGAAACATATGATCTCTAATTGCAAACAAAGGGCTCAATGGTGTTTTAAGCCCCCAATGGCTCCTTAGAGGCAGCTAACCATACCCTCAACCTTAAACCTACCCATCCCCACGCTGCCTGGAAGGCGCCGTTGGGGGCATAAAACACCAAACACCAAACAAAGGTTTCTGTACCAAATATAAAGTTCTGCTTTTCTGATGTGTCAAATACTTATGTCATGCAATAAAATGCAAATTACTTAAATCATACAATGTGATTTTCTGGATTTTTGTTTTAGATTCCGTCACTCACAGTTGAAGAGTACCTATGATGAAAGTTACAGACTTCTACATGCTTTGTAAGTGGGAAAACCTGCAAAATCGGCAGTGTATCAAATACTTGTTCTCCCCACTGTAGTTAAAAATAATACAATAATAATTTAACTGTTCATATGTTTATTCTTGTTAGATGATTTAAGTTTTTACTGATTAAGAACACAAATTAATCATGACAAACCAAATTAATTGTAATTGTATTAATTATACCATTAAAGGTCCCGTATTATGTCCCTTTTCACAAGATGTAAAATAAGTCTCTGATGTCCCCAGAGTGTGTATGTGAAGTTTTAGCTCAAAATACCCAACAGATAATTTTTTACAGCATGTTTAAATTGTCATTTTTTGGGGCTCAGAAAAACACGCTGTTTTAGTGTGTGCCCTTTAACCCCCTGAGGTCGGCTATCGCGCCGGCGCGATAGGCTCATTTTTTTCTGTATGAGTGCAAAAAATATATATAAATTTTTATCTTATATGCTTGTGTTATACATCAATCGATCCTGTTTAGTGTGTATTTTTTTTGTGTATGCTCATAATAAAAACAAAGTGTTGTGCTTTTCGCCAAATAAAGAAAAATAAACATGATGCGAGTTTTGCCTACTCTCCGTCAGTGAAGTCAATTCTGAAACGCGTCCGAAAATGAACTAACTCAGCGAATACTCAGTCAAACAGGCATACAGTCACACAGGCATGAAGCTTGAATTCTCTTCTTTCAAATGAAGTAATTTTTATAAAAAACAAATATTCACAGTTTATATAATATGTATGTAAAGAGAGAGATGTCAGTCGTTCTCATCTCAGCTAATTAAGTTTTAATGTGACTCCGCCTACGGAGACCGCGCTATTCAAACGCAAATGTGAGGCGATCCATACAAACCTGTGAAACGCCCACATCCGCTGGATAAGGCCGGTGAAACACTGGATGCGTGGCGTTGTCTCAGCTGCGTGGCGTGTCCGTTTTTATTCCGGCTCCCATGTTAACAGTTTAGAGTTTGCACACTGCCTGTGTGAGACGCGCGTCTCAGGCGCGGCACGAGCCGCGTGGAAAACGCGTGCATTCTAGAAATAGAACCGACGCCTATTTTTCACGCGACACGCAAGCGTCTTGGAAGCGTTTCCATGCAAAATTGAATAGGAAAATCTGTTTATTTGTCATTTTGACACGAATACATATTAATAAATGTCCTTTTGATGTTTAAAAGTGTCTAGGTTTTGACATAAATGCAAATATAAATGTAATTTTACAAAATATGATCGATTTTCAAATACTGCTGTATTGAATGAACAGCTTTTAGCAAACTCTATTGCTATACTGAGATGAGGAATATATACTGTATGTGTTTTGTCAAAAATAAAGTCATCAACTAACTAATGAATCCTTTACTTTGAAATACGTATGATAAAATGCATACTTTAGTTTTGAAAGACGTTGACTAGTTTTGAAAAGATTATAAAGTATGTATGTGCATGCATATATATATGTGTGTGTATATATGAAGAGTTCAGATGCAAAAGCCTCTAAATGCCATCTGAAATTTTCTCCTAGAATGATCATTTTTATGAAGCTTGTATATTTAAGTTAGCTATAGGTAACACACCTGAATGAATGGCTCATTAAGTATGCAGGGACGTAGTCTCACCAGGTGTGAACTACTAAATATGCATGATACTGTTGGAGCGTTTACGCTCCATCCGCATATTGGCTTTCCAAACTAAAAGTGTTTCACAAAACTAAAATCAATGTATCGTTTTTTTGTGGATGATTAGGCAGGATGATTTTCATATCATTTTGAAGAAAAAACACTAGGCGATGACATCCATTAGTCAAAAGTCTTATTGCCACATATTTAGTATGTGTTTTGTGGCCTTATTTCAGAAACTTTAATTTTTAGTTTTTTCGATAACCATGCATAAACATTATTCTCTCAAAAATGAAAACATGTACATACATGTGGCTCACATATTATGGAAGTCCTGTTTGTGCTATATAGAGTGAATTTACACCTTTGCCATTAATATGTTTATAAGCAACTGAAAAAAGCACAAATGTCAGGGCATGTCAGAACATCTCAAGGACCCCAAAAACACCCCAGACCCCAGAGGGTTAAATGCAAATAAGCTGCTGCTGGACGGCACAGGGGGCGGAGCTTCATGAGCTCGCGCTCAGTCTCTCAGGACAATCTCATCTCACGGAATGATGATAATACCAGAAACTCTCAGTAACGGTGTTCATTTCGAGTCGGACAATAATGCCTACAGAGTCAGAGTGCTGTATAGAGATGGAACAGGTATAGTTTAGTAGTTTAATTACGGTTATAACGTATTTGTCATCTGCTTGTATGTATCCATTATTAATAGCCTACAAGTCTGCTGTTTCGGACCAGGTCCGAATGATGATCAAACATTTACTGATGAGTTTAATAAAGTTTATTGTACATCACACAAAAGATGAAGCGTCAGTTTTACTTCAGAAAATCACCGTAAGAGCAGAGTAAACAGTAAGTTATAAGAAGTGCGCAAGTACATAAATGAATTTCGGTCGAGTTGAGGGAGCATTTTCTTTAAAAACAAAATAATTCCACCTCGTCTTGGCTGCCTCAGATTTCGGGAGTAAATAGAGAGAGCTATGTGGATTAATACATCCAGCCACACAACACCTACAACGCTTGGGAGACATTCTCGTCAGTGCAGCAGCTGTGAACTCGATCAGGGCGGGTCTATGTTGAAACGGCAGTGTCTGTCAACACTCGTGGGCAGGGCCTGTGCTTAGTGACGTCACTAAAACAGCATTCTGAAAACAGGTCGTTGGGAGACAGTGCTGATGATTTATGGGGATTAATAAAAAAGGAGTGAGTGGATTTTTATCACTATTGGCTGGTTGTGTACACACACTGCCAACACACATTTATGTCCAAACAGCATGCAAAAGTGAATTTTGCATAATAGAGGACCTTTAATGAAAACAAGCTGATACCAAGGTATTTTAGGCCTACAATTCTAACAATTTTTCATGAAAAATCATGATTGTATAGAGATGCATGATTGATCGGCTGGTGACCAGAACTGGCTGATTTTCACGTGATCGGCCATGACCGGCCAGTCAGTCAGTCTGACATATGCCAATTTTATGGCGGTCAAATGCACTCGGGCGCCGCATGATTAACATTGCACAACATCAGCATCACACGTGCACACGGAACGCACAAGTAGGAAACCTTGTGAATTAACCCTCTGGGGTCGGCAAATGCACCCCGCACGTTTTGCTGGATTTTCTTCACATTGTAGCACAATAAACTTAAATTACTCCGTCATTTATGGTCATACAGAAAAAAGAAATATGAAAAAAGAATGTGATATTTCTACTTTTGTATGTGTCCATTTACAATCAAATCAAAACATTGTGCTTTTGTAAAATAAAGAAAATAAACAGGGTGTGCATTCTGCCTCTCCGCCTCGCTGAACTTTTTTCTTGGGCACGTCTATAAACTGAAACAAAACTCAGCGAATACTTGTCAAACACTTATGAGCCATATATCTTTATAATCATTTAAGTGTGTACTTTTAAATGATCGGATTCAAACTGAAAACAAATATTCTCTGCTTAAAGGGGCATTCCACCCATTTGAACATTGTTTTTTATTTAAAGTGGGTCATATATGTAGTCGAAATGTAAAATAAATTTTGAATTTGGTGCCTTTGTGACCGAGGAAAGACAAAAAATAACTTCAGGACGCATTTGTATGAAAGACAACAACTCCCACAATGCACCACATTGCACAGCTCCGCAAGCCACTCCCACTAATCCAGAAAGCGCATTATCTGCCTATAAGAGAAATCACTCTTCCGTCTACAAGGCTAGCTACCACCAGAGCTTGAAATTAATTTCACATTCACACAAAATGTCTAGTTAGTTGGCGAACTCAGTGCATTACTCCTCGTTTGTATTTCTTTCGAAAAGGTGAATTATTGCATGGTACCTGGATGTTCAGTCAGAACATATGCGGTGCGAAACTAGGATAGTTCTCAACACAAACGTCCGTGTCCTCGTCTGATTCAGAGATTTCGTCCAGGAGAAATTGTCATCGTTGAAATTCTTTGCCGCAGACGGACTCTATTATCTCTGTGTTCGTAGTTGCATCTTACAGTCTATGAGTTGCATAGTGAGATCACCGGCGCCACCAGTCCGCCCTAAAGCCTGTTTTATACTTCTGCGTCGAACTGCCGCCGTAGCTACGCTGACGTGCACATCTGCAAAAATGTAACAACGCGTCAATTCTACGCGGACACAAGCGCGGTGATTGGTCTGCCAGAACCCCTCCCTCGGGGTTTCACATGCTCCCTAGGTGCGCGTCAACGCGGACAACGACACAGAAGTATAAATTAAAACCAACACGTTGCCTACGGTGTATAGGCTCCGGCGTAGGTCCGACGCAGAAGTATAATGAGGCCTTAACTCGAGCCAGTCCGGGCTCCTCCTCCGCGGCAGGCAGGTCTTCTGCCTCGGCTGCTCTTCGCTATAATGCGGCTTGTAAAGGTAGCCACAAACACCTGATTCAAGCATCAGACTTCCGAAATCCTCTTCTTCTATATCATATTGAGCACTCTCCTCCGCTATTGTCATTACTTTACATCTGTCTCCACAGCGCCTGTTAGCTTAGCTTCAAACAAGATGGAGGATAATGCTTTCAGTTTCAGAGAGTAAAGTCCCACCCACTGATCTGTAATAGGTCTGTAGCGTGAGCGGGTCCCGCCCCCTGGGAAAGATGAGGAACTAGTGCTTGTAGTCTCAACAGAAATCCCCCCCTCTTACACTTCCTCCTACAATGACGAAAAATGACGATTTTTGCGTCATTGTAGGAGGAAGTGTAAAAGGTAAATAACGGATTTCTCCCGTCTCAGGGGAAAATGAGAGAGTGTTGCACGACAATTCAATAGTATGACTGGGTTTCTAACAATGCAAAGCTTAATGCAAATGGGTGGAGTGTCCCTTTAAGTAATTTGTATAAAACCAACAAGATGTCCAGTTTCTCACGCGCTTGCTCATTTTTAATTTGACCACACCCACACGCGCAAAAAGAGATTGACATGCAAATTGTCCACGCCTCACACGAACGCGCTTGTTACCTCAAATACAAAGCACCAAAGTCACTGCTTTTCGTCGAGTTTGGAAGACACGCCGTGAGCTTACATTGGATTTACCTCAGAAGAAGAAGAACGCGATTTAAAGACAAAGATGCAAGGTAAGAAATTCTTAATTATTAGTTCATGTTATTGTTGCATAAACTTCACATTGCAGTTGAACCGTTACTGTGTTTGTGGATATCTGCTCAAACGTAGATATGTATAATATGGTAACCATAATGTATCATATTTTGGAGCGAGCTCTGCGTTTGAATGTATCATATTTTGGAGCGTGGTCTGCGTTTGAATGTATCATTTTGGAGCGTGGTCTGGTTTGAATGCATCATATTTTGGAGCGCGGTCTGCGTTTGAATGTTTCATATTTTGGAGCACGCTCTGCTTTTGAAAAGCAAAACGCACCAAACAATAGGCTTCATGTTTTTATATTGTAATCAATATATTTTTCTCTAGCGTAGTTACTGAAATCTTTTGGAAGACTTAATTTATTATTATTATTTTATGCAGCACTGCGCGTAGCCTTTGCCTACAAGGCACAACAAACCTGGTGTTCATTATTGTTGGAAACATTTGTGTGTGTGTGTGTGTGTGTGTGTGTGTGTGTGTGTATTCTGTGAATTTAACTTTTTTTTTTTTTTTTTTTAATACAGGGCCCAGATGCAACTGAGTCTTGCTGACTTCAACACATGAGTCTCTGTACATGAACATGGTAAAGTGAAAATCAAACACCTTGGAAATTAAAGGTATGTACAATGTTTTTAGGAATGGCACAAAGGTCTCTGTCTCTGGATCATTGTTTTCAATAGTGTGCTTTTTGTCATTTGTTGTGTATCTTTGGATTATGTTGTGTTGTAAATAAATCCAAACAATCAAAAAGCCATTCTTTTTTTAATCTCCTCATTCTTTGTGCAAGGTTGCTCAGAATGATAGGGCCTGATAGCTCCTAAAATAGGGCCATTAGGGGAGTGTCTTTGTCTTTCTCAGGTGTGAAAACCATACATATTAATGATGTGATCACGCCTCCCGCATAAAGCTTTCTTACACAAAACACGTCTTAAAGTTTTTAAATCAATATATTGTCTTATCTGAATGAGCAGTCAGGGTGATTTTCACATAGTTTTGGAGCAAATATTCTAGGCTACGTGATACAATTTTCAAAAGTCTTGTGAATAAATAATCAGTATGGGTTTTATGACCTTATTTCAGTGACAATTGTTTTTTGTATTTTCACAAACCACGCATAAACGCCATTATCTCAAAACTACAAACTTTCACACACATGCTGCTGATATATTATTGTAGCAGAGTTTGTGCTAAATACAGTGTAATCAGACTTTAGCCATGAAAATGTCACAAGTAACAGAAATAAGCACAAATGTCAGAGCATGTCAGAACACCTCCCGGGCCAGAAAACACCTCAGACCCCAGAGGGTTAACCTGCAACATGTCAGCTGTTTGGAAATTCTTCAGCGTGTGTAAGATAACAAGTTTGCAATATGCAACACCTGCAAGAAAAAAGTAGAGCGTGGAGGGACGACACCAAAAGCCTTTGGCACAATGAATCAGACACTTGAGACATCACCCAATTTGCGAAGTTTGACGACGCTAGCAAAGGCCAACACTCAGGGGCTAGCGGTAAACACCAAGCTCAAACTAGCACTGAGCCATCCACATGTCAGCAACCTCTGTTAGCTTTTTTTTGAGCAAGGAAAGGAGCAAAGGCTTAACCAGAAAGATAATGGAATTCATTGCGCTGGATGACCAGACGTTTTCTGAGGTTGAAAATCTGGTTTTCAGAAATCAGAAAAACTTGTCATTGATGTACTGTATGTAAGTGACTGCAATAGGCCTGTGTGTGTGTTTTGAGAAATATCTTTATACTGCAAAGGAACATTTATTTTATTTTTATTTTATAACATTTTATTGCCGTTACCCGTTTTCCCTGTTTTCATACAGACTGTAGCGGAGATAGCGTGGGTGCATGAGTGCGGCCGCCCCAGGGCCCCGTGCCAATTAGGGGCCCCTCAAACGCCACCGATCTTCCGTCACTGGACAGGAACGGGGGCCCTCACCAAGTGACACATTGCACGGGCCACGGGGCCCTGGCAAAGTAACATATTGCCGACACATTAACTGTAATTATGAGCCCGAGTCCGATTTTAGACCCAACCATTTTTAATACGTGGGCTGTTATAACCAGGGGCGGCGCCAGAGAATTTTTTAACATGTGTTGAAGGGGTGCTAGATGTATACAAATACTTTTAATAAATGAGCAAAAATAGGCCACTTAATATTTAATATTCAATTATTTTAATGATCACAATTAAAGTATTCATTTTATTAAATTGAACAAGCACATATATTCAGCATTCAATCAAATAGGCTATTAAAGATTTATTATTATTAATAATGTTATTTCAACACAATATTTCGTTATTTCGACATAATACGTGTGCCGAGTGTGCGTGCAACAAGCAAGATGTGCATTTGTAAATCCGGTGACACGCGTGCATTGATTTTTATTAATAAACTAGTATTTTCTGTCCGTGTCTGCTGCAAAGATGAAGTTGACGATCGCCATCTCCGAACGCGCATAGAAATGCACACCTTGGATGACATAATCAGAGTAGCCTATTTCTTTTCATTTTGAATTGTTTTGTTTAAAGACATTTAAAGCTTTCTTTAGATAGGCTATATTTCTTATGTATGAGTTTCGGTTAATTAATAATGAGATGCGCTCACGTGCAAGTGACCGCGGCGCGTGGGCGCCTCCATGTCATGATTTAAACTGTCTGCTATATTAATTAATTATAAATAAAGGCTTTCTACAAAACTTAATGAAGAAAATTAAGTTTAATCATGTCTGACCCATTAACAACATCATGTCTGACCGACTCCATGTCTCCCGATGCATCCTATCATGGTGTTCACTTTTCATAATCAACATAGATGAAAAAAAATAACATTATAATATTTGAACATATGAATCTAAATGCTCTTATTTAATGGCTACAACAAATATAGTAGGCCTACATACTCTCTATTTGTACAAATTGCTGCAAATTCAAGTTAATTCTCGAATTAATTTTCAAATTATTGAAAACAATAAACATACCACTTAAAAATATATAAATAAAATATATATATATACAGTTGTACTGCAGGCTACATTATTACATATGCATTCATCAGACGTTTTTTTTAATGGTTTTAATTTTAAAATGACTTGGGCTGAGTTTCCCGATAACATTGTCTCTTAGCGCGCTACGAAGACTCTTCCTAGGTATAACTTAACTGAAGGTATACCATAGGCGTGTTCCCCGAACCATACCTTAAGAAGCTGCTTAAGATATACCTTCTTACGTGCGACGTTACCCGGTGCTGTCCGTGGCGAAGGTGCTGAATTGGTTGATATCGATGGCTCGAGAATCAATTATCAATTATATATAATAGTTGAAATTGCATTTATTAGGACTCATGGGATATTATAAAAAAATAATCCAAACTGTAATAGCCTAGCCTACATATTTTAAAATTGTATATTGCTGCTGTGATAACCATTTCAATTTTTTACGTGCTTTCATCTCTTTCCCATTTTTGTTCGCTGAGGTGGAGCTGCGATGAAATCTTGTTCTTGTAAATACTTTCCAGCATTTCAGTAATAAAAGTGTACATCTTACGTACGGTGCTTGGCAGTGATAAAAAAAAATCTCTTCTTGTAAACTCTTGTAAAAGATGTGGATTCAGGCGGCAATTAAATTCCCACAAAACCTGTTTGTCAAAAAACAAACATTTTTACGCGGGTTGAGTGAGAAAAAAACACTGATATTATGGATTCGGACGGCACTAAAATCACCGACTTACCCCGTAAATGTGTAAAATACCGGACGAGCCCATGAGAAACAATATTAGCGTCCGAACAGAACTTAACTGACAGTAGCATATGTTTTCGCTGGCATTTAAAAGCGCTCTTTTATTAAATTAATAATATAATATATATAATAATATAATTAAAATTCTAACAACAATCAGTGTAATGACAATTTTATTCTTTACATGGAAACACTTGAATTAGCCTAATTGAACACTGTATGTGTGTATTAAAACTTCAGAATTATATTCGTATAGACCTGCAACAGTGATATTGGTGAAGCTAAGAGTGGTCCAGACCAGCCTTCCGAACGTATGACTTACAGAAAGTATACTTAACTAAGAACGTTTCGGGAAAGGTACATTATAAGGTGTAACTTAAGAACGACGTAGTGTTAAGAAGGTTTCTGGAAACCCAGCCTTGGTAGCAGAGGGCCCCATGATGAAGCTCCGCCCCCACTTTACTGAGAGTCTAGCTCCGCCCCTGACAGTAAGTATGAATATGATAATGATATTGAGAACAGGCGCGCTCAACTCCCAAATCATTTATGGGTGCGAGTATTAAAAAAAATTGTCAAAAATAAAGATGAAAAACCGCACTCTCAAGGTATAATTTCATAAATTTATTGTAACCATGTCCACACAGACGCGTTTTGGCCTAGCCATCACACTGTACGTACACACTGATGATGGCTTAGGCCGAAATGCATCTGTGTGGACATGGTTACAATAAATTTATGAAATTATACCTTGAGAGTACAGTTTTTCATCTTTATTTATGATAATATAATGAACATAAAACAATCAAGAATTCATGGTTGAAATTAGGTTGAATTCAAGTTGAAGACGACAGCTTTTCACCTTACACCCAAATCTCAACGCTGTTCAGCCATCTGGCAAAGTCGTCTTTTCGACAAGTTTTTGCTGGGTGATCACGTGGGCCTCTAGGATACAGTCCAGGTTAGCCTGCCCGATACGTTTATCTGCCCCTGGCAGGTACCACTCACTCAATTGAATCCTTATGGATTTTAACTTCACTTACTGTAGCTTTGAAAGCCTTTTCCATGTAGACATCATCTTCTTTCCAAACTCTGACAACCTAAAACACAAAAAAACATTCGTAAGTACTCAGCATGTGAAACTGAATTATTCTTATGGGAAACATAATGTCTCGATCCTTACCCTGTCATCAGTTACGACCACATATTCCTGGGACTGCGTATTAAACACAGCGGGGCAGGTGATTATCTGCCCATGTTTCACTGTCCAACTGCCCGTAGGCTTCTGATCAGACACCTATTAATCAAGATATAGGTTAAACAGCAAAACAAACAGCTACCAAATCACTTTCTGAATAACATTTACAGAATAAATAAAATATCATTAGATGCCATTGGAGAATTTCCTGTGTTTGTGATGTAGCGCTCATGCTAGAATTTAACACAACACTGCATGCAATCCGTTTTTATGAGACAAACAGTATTTACATCTAACTCATTTCACCTTATAAACAGTAACAGATCTCGAAGCGTCAGTGACGAGGACATGGTCGATATCTCTGCCCAGTTCAATCCCCAAAATTCCTGAATTCGAAGCATTTTGCGCTGGTCCAATTCCACACAGCGTGTATCCTTCAAACAACGCAGCCATGTTTCTTTCCACGAGGGCCAAGATTCTTCTTTTTCTAGTAGGCTACTGCTTAAAAGCGTTGATAAACCAACTTGTGTTGTATTACCGCCACCATCTGGACTGGAGTGTGAAAGCGTTACAGTTTTTCTCAGTCGCTTTGGTCACAACAATTCTCACAACATAATCACAACAATTCTCAAAACTACTTGTTCAGCCTCCTTATTAATCTAGTCACTTGTGCACATTGTAAAAGCAATTTGCTTATTCTTTTGAAGCAAATTGCTTCATACTATAGGCAACATTTCTATTATACTTTTTTTTTTTTTTTTTGTAAATGTGTCTTGAATTTATGAATTGTGGAGGTGAATTTTGAATTTCTCTAATGAAGGGGAATGTAAAGCATTAGATCAACCAGTTCCCTAAAATAGCTTAGATGTGCATCTCATCAAACTTTATTTGGCAAGCATATAGACAGAGCACAACGCAGTGTTACAAATTATGACAATGGAAGAACAACAAGCAAGGTAACAAAAGAAGAGTAAGGGAAAAAGAGGTGTAAGGATGTGGTGGAAGGGTACATAGGCAAAACAGTGGAAGAAGAGGCTAAGACTGTAGACATGTTTCTGATTAAATAAGGGCCACTATTGTGAATCATAACCTTATGGCCGAGGCAGGTGGACAAGTATTGTTGAATGTTGGGAAAACAACCGTGTCCTCAATCATTTGTAGACAGAACAGGTAGATGTAATCAGACAATGTTCACTATTTACTGTAATGCTATATATTACAGTTGCATTTTACATTATACAGTAAATACTGTAAATACAGTAAATACATGTAACACATACACTCAAAAAAAAATTGTGTCTAAACATAAGATTTATGTATTTGAATTGCATATAAAATTTCCATGCATTTGGATTACATAGTTTTAACATAAACCAATCAATAATCTGAATGTGATTCATATTTTTAAGTCATATATAAATGAAACAGATAAGATTTATGTAATTGTATTAATAAACTGAATGTGATTCATATTTGTCAGTCATACGTAAATGAAACGGGTAAGATTTATGTAATAGTACACAGAAAAACGCCCATGTTAAATTAACACTGCTCAGTGTTCATATGTGTGCACACTACAGAGTTAAAGCAGTATTAAACAGAGGAGGATTAAACAAAGCAGAGGAGGATTAAACAACTCCACAAACAGCATTACCAGCTTCACTTATTACTAACCAGACTGACTTTATTTCATTTCTGTTTTAATTAAAGCAGTAGTTGTATTTTAAAGTCACCATAATGGTGGTTAGCGTTTGCTTTAGTTGTGCTCTTGACCCTTGACTCTTTAATATAACATTTTCTCTGGCTGCTATAATTGTGTGTTTATAAAACACATTTGTTGCAGCGAAAAAGCCATGAGAAAAAGAGATCAGGGGGCTGTTCCATAAAAGACGCTTAGAAAAGCGGGGATTAAACTCCAAAACCGGACTTGAATGAGCCTAACAAATAAGTTGGGGCTAAAGTGGTTCCATAAAAGGTAATTGAAGCTCACGCAATCTCACTAATTTGATCCAGGTTTATCTAGTCTAGATAATTGCGTGTGCACGCGTTTCTTAAGCAGCCCTAGAGGTCGATCGTGGATCAAATCGATCCACCATCAAACAGCGTAGCCTATATTTTGTGCTGTTTTATGCGTTTGTAACATGTTTTTTCCCCCTCAGTGCAAAACTTACATTTTACAGTTATATTCTCCATCTGTAAATGTTCGAAAGTCATGCAAATGTATCCATTTTGCTGCTAATTTTCATATTGAACGAGCGCTGCTGTGCGCATGCGCGCCAAATAGGAGCGCAATAATTCTGACTAAGGGACCGTTCGGTATTTATGGAAGGGGCCACCGGAGGAAAATAGGGGAGGGTCATGTCTTTTTATTCTTTGTTGAGGGGAGGGTCATCCAACTTTTTTTAGTCTAGGGGGAGGGTCACCCAACTTTTATATTCATTAAAACAGCAACATTTCAAAGTGGCTTGTTTGGTGCTATTTTTTTCCATTTAGCTCCATGTTGATCTCGCGTTATCAGCCCCCCTTCGATATCAGATGGGTCTGACCCAACAAAAATCCAGTTTGGCGCTGTTTGGCAGTGTGCGCTTCAGTTCGCGCTTAGAAAAAGTGCATCATGTCAGAACAGAATGCCAAAGAAATGTTTACCCGGCAAAGCTTTAAAGCACGAGCAAATAATGAACTTTTGTTAAGTGCACAGTGTCCTGTGAGTGTAACTCTACCGCTGCATTAACATGTGATGTGAATTAACGTATACGTCGAGTTTAACAGTATTGGGACTGAGGCGCCAGAACTGCTGATAGAATGCTGTTGGGCGATACTGCATATTTTAGTTTCCATTCTTATTTTGTTTCCACGATGTGTAAGATGTAGGGCTACCACCAGCCGCGGCGCTACCATTGGGCCCGGGTGGGCATTTAGGTCCGGGCCCACCCATTTTCTATAGCCTATGGTTTTGTACGTTTCTTCATTCGGATCTATTAGCGATGATCGATCCAAATTCTAAACAAACAGTTTACATGCTTCGTCCTTGTTACATTATTCATTAAGATAATAATTAATAAATGCACGCATAATTATCAGTGAACTTGATAAATGTTGCAGATATGTTTTACATGCATGCACAAACAAATGCATTTCAACTTGTGTGTGCAAAATTCAGAATAAAATGAATGTGCAGCAATTTGTACAAATACAGATACTGTAGGCCTACTGTGTTGTTACCATTAAATAAGCTCATTTAGTTTCATTTTTGTTAAAATATAATAATGTTATTTTTTCATCTATGTTGATTATGAAAAGTGAACCGCACACACGACGCAATATCGAGAGACATGGAGCGGGTCAGACATGATTTTGACCACTTAATTAAGTTTTGTTTTGCAGAAAACGATTTTTTAAAGTGAATTTCGTTTTGTATAAATTGTATCTTAATTTTAATATTTTTTTTTTATCAACCAATTGCCAAATACCAAATATAGCAGACAACACAATCATAGAGGCGCCCGCGTGGTCACTTGCACTGCTCGTAAACAGGAGCGCATCTCATCCTAACTGAACGAAACTCAGCATATGCCTCACATACATTAAATATATCTTAAGAAAGCTTGAAATGTCTTTTTAACAATTTAAAACGAAAAGAAATAGGCTACTCTCTGGTTATAATGATGTGCATTTCTCTCTATAGGCGTGTTCACTATACGGAGATGGCGATCGTCAACTTCATCTTTACAGCTGTTGTTGCTGTTAATAAACTAAAATAATAGGCTTATAATTTTATTAAACAATAAATTAAATGAAATTTTTATTGTATTAAAAAAGCAACAAAAAAAATCCTGTTTATCAATATTGTGTGTGTGTGTGTGTGTGTGTGTGTGTGTGTCGAAATAATTTGTCCGCTGCTGCTCAAAAAAAAAAAAAAAAAAAAAAAAAAAAAAAAAAACAGGCAAAAACCCCACTGTCAGTGTTTTGTAAGGAACAGGCAAATATGTTTAATATAGCAGGAGACATTTTAATTGTTTACTAATAAAACAGTTATTTTTTATGTCAGTGGGCTAGACAGATGAAGTTGACGACTCGCGATCTTCGCAGCGCTACCACATCTTTAAATCACTATTAGTAGGCTATTATTTAAGTTAACATAAAATACATAGACCTACACCACAAAAACTAGTTGAGGATAAATTCGTTAAAATTGATTGATTCCAGTGAATGGACGTGACATTTGCAGTCAAAACTTAAAATAAAAATTCTCAGAAAATGCATTTATTTGAAACGTCTGAAAGGAGTCAAGACATTAGAAAAATATCAGTCTACACATGTGTTTTATATTTAATATGAGGGAAATACACATGTGACGTGACACAAAAAAATCTTTAACTTTTAGGTGGCAAAATATTTTTTAGTAATTCTATAAATTACACTGTGCAAACCAAAATATATATACCCACCGGATGAATAAAGACCGGCCTCCACAGAAAATTAAATTTTATATTATTTTTATTTTATTTTTCGTGTTTGTATTTATGTGAAAAAAAAAAAAAAATGTTACGGGCGTGACAGTTCTCAATTACGCACGGACATGACTGCTCTGAAGCGACTTTAAAAATTGCACAGAGACCTCAAACAGTAAGCACAAAGCATTTCTTTAAAGTGAATTTCGTTTTTTTATTAATTTTATCTTAATTTGAATCAATGTTTCATCTGGATTTAATAAATAAGAAGTAGTCTAAATATAGTAGAAAATAGATAATCATGACACGGAGGCGCGGGCGAGTGAACTGGACTCTTGTCTCATAAATGAACCGAAACTCAGCGTAAGGTATGCTACTTGCTTCAAAGACCTGAGAAATATATAGAAAGCTTGAAATTTCTACTTTTAAACATGCAGAACAATTCAAAACGAAGGAAAACAGACTGCTTTCTCCTTATGAAATGTGCATTTCTCTCTGGCGCGTTCTGAGAAGATCGCGACGCATCGTCAACTTCATCTTTGCAGTAGACACAGAAAACACTTGTTTATTAAAAACAATTAAAATGTCTAGCTATATATGACATATTAATAATCATTACTTTTGCCGGTTCTTTGTGACAGCTTTTAGATGCTTTTTTCGCAACGCCACCCACATGTTGAACGAGTCACACCGCATCAGCACCGAAAACATGATTTTTTTTTTCAAATCTAAAATAAAAAATCGTGATACGAACCGAATCGTAGGTTTGGTCTATCGTTACAGCCAGATGAGAAAGCAAGAGTTTATGGTTTAAAAAACAAACAAACAATGGCTATCTGAACATCTTTGCCAAGCGCAAACCAGTACAGAATTAGGCTAATCAATAAATTATCGGGGAGGGTCATGCCTTTTTTCACAATCATTTTGGAGGGTCATAGAAAAAATTATTGCTGGCGAAGGGAGGGTCATGTCTTTTTTGACAACAGATCTCAAAACTCCTCCGGTGGCCCCTTAAATAAATAACGAACAGTCCCTAAAATATACATTTTGCTTGGAAAATTAATATGCGATATTTTATAACACTAGAAATATCTTCTAATTATAATAATTTATCTTTAGGATGTTGGATAAGTTGCACTGAACTTCTAGCAAACAGAAGTACTTCAGTGAAGTAGCCTATAATTCAGGGAAGATTTTTTTTAAGAAACTAAATATATAGAGATACAAAATATAGTTTTGGGTATAGGACCTATGCTACTTAATAAAGATGATGTATACTTATTTAGAATGCTGAGAATTACAGCTTTTAATGCAATATTTTTTTGGAGAAAACAAGAATCCCCAGTTTTAAATGAGTAGATTTAGTTTCTAAAGTACATTATGGAGAGGATAACATTAAATTAAGAGCAAATGTATACATTTTGAAAAGATATGTGCAACTCTAAAATTAAAGAATATTCCATAAAATAAAGGAATATATATTAGCCTACATTAACTACATTTTTATATAACCCTCCCTCCCTTTTATTTCTAGTTATTTGTTATTTTATTTATTTACTTATTTAATATTGAATATTTGATATTCAAATAATATTACTTGAATAACTATTAGGAATTATGTGTCATTATAAGAGTTTGATATAAATATGTTAATGTTAAATTTGTATTACTATTTATTTATTGTTTTTTGTCTTTTCCCCCTTAAAGTGTCTATGTATTTTTTGGTTATTGTTCTAATTGTGTATGAAATGTGCTATATAAATAAACTTGCCTTGCCTTGCCTTGCCTAATCATGTGTGTTTTTAGGCTATGTGTTGGTGGGTATTATCACAAAAGAAAAAGAGTTGAAGGAAAAATAAGGAATATTTATTGGGGGAAAATATGATGTCTTTAAAGGAACTGTCAATTTGTATAATTGTGTTAAATGTGTTTGAATTGAAAGACATAATAAAGTACATTATATATATATATATATATATATATATATATATATATATACTAAAATATTTGTTATTTGGACATTAGATGTGCCTTATTTAGAATTTTAAACCTGTGTGTATATTTTTATGATAGCAATAACTGTAAAGGGACTATTGTAATGGGGTAAATCAGATGTAGGCTAATACTGTCAATTACTAAGCTCAGATTCATCTTACCAGTTAAAATTTATACTCTGCTTTTGTAATTATTTATTTTTAATTTTGTGATTTTAACTTCTGCTTTACAAAGCTTTTTTCAGATTGTGTTCTAATGTTCTTCTAATCATAAACATGTACTACAGCTGCCAAACAAAACCAGAGAGAAATGTATTCATAAATCTTTAAAACAATCTAATTAAATCTTGGGCACAAAACATTCAGCCAGTAAAAAAAGAAAACCTGTAGTATATATATATTGTATTTAGGCCTATCTATCTATCTATCTATCTATCTATCTATCTATCTATCTATCTATCTATCTATCTATATATATATAGGTCTATATTGTCTAATTGATCATTGTAGCCTTATTTAAGTTGATTTTCTGTATACTGTGTATTTATTTTTGGACTAATAGTGGTTAATAAAGTCCAATAATGGTATGAGAGAGTGTCAGTGGTAATATCATTGTGTTCTTGTTGGTCAGTGTTAGAGGATCTGTGTAACAACTGAGGCTTAGCCTGACAGTTAGCCTGCCCTGGACCAGGCTAGTTTCCCAGCATAAGTTGCCAGGGTAACTGAGTTTGAACTATTTTAAGTTTGCTTTATGAAACAGAATCCACCGACAATAAGTCTGACTAACCGAAATAAGCCTGGCTTATACTCTAATCTTGTTTTATGGAACAGCCCCCAGGTGATGTTGGCTGTTTATTGATGATGACAAAGTCGTCATCATGTAATTGCCTGATTCGCTGATCTTGTTCAGTGTCTAATGCTTTGATTAGTTAGGACATGTGTGTTTTTTTTTAATATTGTTTTATTCATAACAGAAGCCATTTGATTTTACAGCATGAAATCTAGCAGTGTTGGTTATCAAACAATATACTTTTTTTTTTTTTTTTTTTTTTTTTTTTAAATAGTTAGTGCACAAAAACCTTTCATCTATGGCATTACTTAGACTCACACAGACATCAAGAAACAGCATATGAATCTCAACAATGGTGACAAAAGCTACAAAAAATCCAGATGCGTAATTTATTAATGCCGCAATGCATGCTGGGAGATATGGGTGAGTTTTGATTGGTGGTACCCATTTCATTGATTGTCACCATTGTTGAGAGTCATACACTGATTCTTGATGTCTAAGTAATAATGTAGAAGAGAAAGTTTAATGCACTAAATGTTTTTAAAATTATTTATATTATTCGATTAACTGTTGGATCTAATGCTGTCAGGTCACACAGCTACTATAATAAATATAACAAAATAAAATCACATAACCCCAATAATCAAAGCATTAGACACTGAAAAAGATAAGTGATTCAGGCCACAATATGATGATTACACCATCATCAATAAACAGCCAACATCACCAGAGGCCTGTTGCACAAAAGTAGAATTAAGACATCCGGGATAAATGACTCAGCTGAGCTCAATGAAGCCAAAACATGTGCGTCCAGGCTTAATTGGTTGCACAAAGACCAAGCCAGGATGAGCAGACACGGATTCATTAAGCCAGGTGAAACCAATCCTGGATAGGTGCGCGCTCACGGCTCACTCAAATAGGCCCCATTTACACCGCATGGTTCAAGTGACCCAATTCCGATTTTTTCCTCTCATGTGGCACAGATCGGATATGACCAGTGAACGTATAAGCAGGAAAAAAACGCATGGATTCCGATTTTCTCAGATCGGATTCAGGCCTCATTCATATGTGGTAATAAATCGGATATGAATCGGATACGTGCATTTGCGTGTGCCATGTAAGCAGAGAAATCGGATATTCCCCAGTAAATGCGAGTCGTACGTCATTAAAAAAGGGACGTCAACTCAGGTGGACACCACCAACTGCGATCACATGACTTATTAATGGTGCGATGGAGGACGAAGGCTCAACACAGTGGAGTATTTTTTTCTCCGCCTTATGAGAGCAATGTTTTGCTGATTTTTGAAAATAGTGCGGAAAGCAAAACACTGAAAAATTAGAGATGCGTGGATGAGCTCCAACGTCACCCGAATCCGCAGCCAAAAACAAATCATCCACCCGCACCAATAATTTTCTCTGATTTAAGTATCCATACCCGATGGTCAAATTATGTATTCGTATGTGTGGTTACGCGTGAGGATAGATGATCGTCACCTTCAACAGCGGACTCGACGGTTGATGCGCGCATCTAATATGAATGAGCGCTGCTTTTAAATGAACATTTCTTTAAAACTAAATTTATTTGACAGAATTTCATTTTCTTAATGGCATAAACAGGCTTTACTCCCTTGAAACTTAAACTGGAATGGAACATACTCATATTTTAGAGAATGTAGTTAATATTTTCGTTAATAATGATTTATCATATCCACTCGCGACCCACCCGAAATTAATCAGAATGTTATTTTTATTAGCCTACTTGACCCGCCCGATCCGCGGATTATCCACAGAGCCCCCGCGGATATGACCGCGATCCGCGCATCACTATAATAATTTTGTCTGCTTCTGCATCCATTGCATATCGAGCTGTTTTACTTCGTTTTCCGGGCCAGAACGTCTACATTTGGTTGTTTTGGCAGTGTATAGTGTAAATGCAAATATCGGATACGGGTCACTTTTAAAAGATGATGTAAGCGGGTCGTCAAAAAAATCGGATATAGTCAGCAAATCGGAATTGGGCATCAAGACCTGCAGTGTAAATGCAGCCATAGACCCCGCCACAGATTAACTGATTTACCATGGCAACTAGAGCCGCGTACTTTTCCCCGTCGGAAGCACAAATCCTCATGGAGGCATACGAGGAGGTAAAAGATATAATTAAGAAGAAAGGCAACACCGCCACAGTGATAAAGCAAAGAGAAAAAGCGTGGCAAAGTATTGCAGACCGCCTGAATGCGTAATAGTGCACAATTACACACTCACCGCTCCCCTCCGCTGAAACATCACAATTACAATTCAAATATTTAATTCAATCTCCAAAAACGCAGTTGTACTGTAATTATGAAACGGTTAAATTTTTAATTGAAATGCACTGCAGATATGAGTGAAATTGTGTAAAGTACTCCATCACACTGTATAAAGCTATGATAAATTATTATTAAAGCCTTACATTATTATTTAACGTTACTACGCTCAGTACGGTTTAATCTTAGCCGTTGTACTCTGCTTCTTATGTTGTCCACCGTTTTTTTGTGTGTTTCTCCTGCTTTTATTAATGTAAAGCTGCTTTGACAGAATGAAACAATTGTGAAAAGTGCTATATAAATAAAATTTAATTGAATAAATAGATGAGCTATAATAATAATCACTTTAATTTATATAAGGACCCAAGGTCGGTTGCTCACTGCACTGCAAAAATGTCTTTCTTACTTATTTTTTTTTTTTTTACTGAAAACAAGACAAAAATACTATCTAAAAAAAATCTTAAATATTTTCTTGAGCAAAATTACCTAGGAAAATAAGCAAAAAAATCTGCCAGTGAAACAAGAGAACTTTTCTAAAATTAAGTGTTTATGGAAAAAGTAAACTTATTTCAAGAGAATTTTTCTTATTATATTGACAGATTTTTTATTTTTTTGCTTGTTTTAAGCACACATTTACTTAAAGTTTATATTTTTTGTCTAAACTATACTTATTTTGCTAGGTCATTTAGCAAATCAAGAAAATACATCTTTATTTAAGATTTTTTGTTGTTGATATTTTTACTGAAAACAAGACAAAAATACCAAGTCATTTTTTGCAGTGTGACTCCATTAAATGTTCTTGTGATAAAGTGTGAGTGTGTGTGAGTGTGTGTGTGTGTGTGTGTGTGTGAGTGTGTGTGAGTGAGTGTGATGTAGATTAAACATGAACGGGCCAAAAAGGACATGGCAGCAGGTCAAAATCAAATACAAGAACATTCTGCAGAATGGTATGGTCCCTGACTAATATTTAACAAAGCACAAGCATATATTGTACCCAGAAGGTGCCTGCTCACACATTGTCTGTACTGTTTTAGCAGTGAAAAAGAATACCCACAGACAAGGCACGGGTGGTGGGTCACCAAAGGCTGACCTTACCCCAGCAGAGGACATGGCCTTGGAGCTAAATAAAGGCAGGCCCGTCTAGAGGGGATCCCTGGGGGGAAAGAGACGAGCATAGGTTCCTCCCAAGATGCCACCCGCTTCATTCAAGGTATGTCCTTCCATCTCTACATGGGATACCACATTCATATTGAATCAATTTGGACTGTCTGACTTTGGTTTACCTATTGCCTTGCAGTGTCTGGCAGCACTGTGTTCCTGTTAGAGCCACCAGCACAAGCACCAGACGATGCTGATCCAGTGAGTACTCCATCAAAGGCATACTGTAGGCCTGGCATGTCTTGTCTACTAGCTTCAATATGAATCCGATTAAATGTGATAGGGTGAAAGCCCCAGTGCAGCAGCAACAGCACATGATGGAGACGATGATGAGGAGGAGACCATCTCTCTGGATTCCAGAAGGCATGAGGTATCATGTTAAGACTGTGAAAGTACTATTTACTCTACAATGGTGAGGAGTCCTCATCAAAATCAAAAAATCTAATTTCTTTTACAGGACCCAGATGCTATACAGTGGGAAAACCAGCCTGGCAACATAGTGCGTATTAATAAAAGGACACCACATCCTGCCAAATTCCAGCTGCGCTAATTGTATTGTGTTCACAGAGCTCACAAGCTATCAGAAAGTTGTATGGCAACCACCTCCGGCGCCAAATAGAACTGGCAGACATAGACATTCAGTACAAGAAGAAAAAGATGGAAAATCTTGCACTGGAGTCCGAAATAAAAAAGAGGACAATTAGGAAACTGGACCTTGAAATAAAAAAACTTGAGAGGGAGGTGAGATATGCCTTCAATGTACACTGTATGCTAACTGTAACACAAATGTATTAATCATTATTTTTCTTTCCTCCCCCAGCTCCAAGAAGATGACACAGCTCAAAATAAAAATTAGGTATATTCTCGTAAAGTCAAGTGAGCCATGACAGATGAGCTCTTATTGTGAGCACACAGGACGGTGGCATCTTTCTAAGGTTTTTTTTTATTTTCCCAGCAATCAGTACAACCAAGTCATCGTTATAAGGCACCGGCCTCTTTTGCCCACCCCCCCAGCACCAGGTGTGGCCACTAGCCTATATGAAGGCCCAAAATTGTGTGTTCCTTTCTGCTCTGACAATGGCATGCCCATTCTTGCGAGATGTGGTGGATGAAGAAGCACTTGTGCTGAGGAGAGCCTTCAGGCGAGAAAGGGTCTTCAGGGACCGATTGGACCCACTGGCCTTCCCTGATGACCATCTATATGAAAGATACAGGTTTTCTGCAGATGGCATCAGGTATCTATGCAGACTACTGGGTCCCAGGATTAAGCACCGCACTGCACGGAGCCATGCACTGAGTGTGGAGCAAATGGTTTGTGTGGCCTTGCGCTTTTTTGCTAGTGGAGCCTTCCTGTACTCAGTGGGGGATGCAGAACAGCTGAACAAGGCCACAATTTGCCGCACAATAAGGAGTGTGTGTCTGGCTATCAAAGCATTAGCAGATGTCTTCATCTCATTCCCTGGCCACAGAAGACTCTGTGACATCAAAGAGGAGTTCTATAGGATTGCAGGTATGAGGATCTACAAATTACAGGACAACTGTTAACACATAGTAGGATACTCATTACTTTGTGTGACAGGTTTCCCCAATGTCATTGGTGCAGTGGACTGCACACACATAAGGATAAAAGCCCCCTCAGGTGCCCATGAGGCCGATTTTGTGAATAGGACATCCTTTCACAGCATTAATGTTCAGGTGAACATAACTTTTTGATATTGTCCATTGACGAACACTTTGCATTGCCAGTGATGTGCATTGATTGGTGTAATATTCCTCATCTTATGATTTCAGATGGTCTGCAATGCTGACTGTGTGATCAGCAATGTTGTGGCAAAATGGCCTGGCTCAGTCCATGACTCCAGAATCTTTCGGGCCTCTGAAATCTATCAGTGCCTATCACAAGGTAAGCCACACAACCCCTATTTATAACCATCATGGCTGTGTCAAGAATATCACTGTGTTTATGAGGTAGTAATGATGAGATTTTGTGTTGACAGGTGAATTCTCTGGTGTGTTGCTGGGAGACAGGGGGTATGGCTGCCAGCCTTTTCTCCTGACACCTTTCACAGACCCCCAGGAAGCACAGCAGGCCTACAACCATGCCCATGCCAGGACCAGGGCCAGAGTTGAAATGACCTTTGGCCTCCTGAAGGCACGCTTTCACTGCCTTCACAAATTAAGGGTCAGCCCTGTTAGGGCATGTGATATTACTGTGGCTTGTGCTGTCCTCCACAATGTGGCCTGCCTGAGGAAGGAGAGGGCCCCCAGAGTGCCACCAGCCATGGACTGGGACAATCCGGCAATCTTCCCTGATGACGACAGTGGTCGGCTGCTGAGGGACCAATATGTGTTGAATTATTTTAGTTAGTATGTGTGCGTTCAATTTTGGTTAAATATGTCCTGCGGTGGCAGAGGAATTTGGGTTTTTTTGGGTTCGTTTTTTTACGAATTTGGCCTCTTATGATGTCTGTGCGGTATACTGTGTGTAATACAAGGCTGCAGGGAGGCTACTGCATCCATTCATTTGTCTGTTCAGTTGATGTGTATGGATTTGTCCTGCATTTATTTTAGTGTGCAGACATGCAGGGTGTGTTATATACAGACCTTTGAATGTGGATGTATCATTTTGTATAATATGCTTTGATTCTGTGCTTTCCATCTTGTAGAGTCACTGTGACTTCAGTTTCGAAAGGAGCTGATGGTTTACCTACTTTGTTTTGTCCTTATTCAATAAAGGAACATAATGTTACACATTGTGTTTTTATATTCATATGGAATGTGTTTTTATATTCATATGGAAATGTGTATTTGTTTATATGACAGAGTACTAGGGCCACACTGAGGAAAAAGGATAAAGTCATAAATTTATGAGGCTGGTTCTTTCTGCAGAAAAGCTACATATTCTTTTTACAGTTTTGATACTTATGACAATGTGATACTTAATATTCTGGCACATCAGCATGTCTTTGTTTATGAAACCATACTGAAGTACAATTTCACGAAATGCCCCACATCTGTCATTTTAACAACTGTCCTCCTTTAAAACAACTGGTTACAATATTATGACTTGTCTTTTTTTTCCCTCTGTGGCCCTAATATTCTATCATTTTATATATAGCCTTATAGTCTATGGGAAACTGTAAATTATCTAATGATAGCAACATCTAAAAATCATTATTTATCCAAAATGATTGAAATTAATGATCACAAACGTTTAAATAATGACAGTGGGTCTAGTTATATGTGATAATGTATAGTGAGCAGTGAAATAACTACTGGTTTCCATTTGTGGTGACTGCTGACTGACATTAGGGATGAGATTAAATAGATCCTGGAATTTAGCCTGGTCTGGAGCAGGCTAGCTCCACAGAATAAATCTCCATGGTAATTTATACCATAACATATCCTCCTGCCCCCTATCCAGCAACCGGATTACGGATCAATTGAGCCAGGATCACCAAGATATCCTGGCTTAATCCCTTATCCTAGTTTTGTGCAACAGGCCCCTGATCTCATGTTTTCTTGGCTTTTTCGCTACAACAAATGTGTTTTATAAATACACAATTATAGCATCCAGATACAGTTTTATATTAAAGAGTCAATGGTCAAGAGCACAACTAAAGCAAACGCTAACCACCATCATGGTGACTTAAAATACAACTATTGATATCATTCAAACAGAAATGAAATAAAGTCAGTCTGGTTAGTAATAAGTGAAGCTGGTAATGCTGTTTGTGGAGTTGTTTAATCCTCCTCTGCTGAGATCTTCACAGATTTAATGTCTTCTTTTCTCTTCAGTTGATTTCATCTAAGGCTGTGTCTGAAGTCAGTTGTAGTTCTTGTGTTTCTCTTTCCTTCAGTGATTCTGCTTGTTAACAGCAGGTGTTCATCATTAATGCTCAATCATCAGTTAATTATCTCATTAACTTCAACACTGCTTTAACTCTGTAGTGTGCACACATATGAACACTGAGCAGTGTTAATTTAACATGGGCGTTTTTCTGTGTACTATTACATAAATCTTACCCGTTTCATTTACGTATGACTGACAAATATGAATCACATTCAGTTTATTAATACAATTACATAAATCTTATCTGTTTCATTTATATATGACTTAAAAATATGAATCACATTCAGATTATTGATTGGTTTATGTTAAAACTATGTAATCCAAATGCATGGAAATTTTATATGCAATTCAAATACATAAATCTTATGTTTAGACACAATTTTTTTTTTGAGTGTACATGTATACATATGTACAGTATGTGTGTGCGTGCACGAGTGCTTGTGTATATATATATATATATATATATATATATATATATATATATATATATATATATATATATACACACACATACACACACACATATATAGTCTTGTATTTTTCTTTATATCTTTATATGTCCTGTAATTTGTTGACAGTAACTGTGAATCCTGTCCAGTCTCTTGCAATCGGTATCCCACGTAGAGTAATGTGTAAATTTGTACTGCTGATAAAGTGCAGTCTTGGGAATTTCCAAACATTGTCTTCAAAATCGTAGCCATAATTAACATCTAAAAATACTGAAAGAGTACAGTTATATTGGCAAAACAACTATGCATTTTGACTATCTTTGTTTGTGAACAATGACACAAGGACTTGTCATTCTGATGGCACTGATATTTTCATTGACATAAATACTTACTTTTGAGAGATGAACTAAGGATTTTGTATGGAAGCTTGTTTCCGCCACAGAATAAAAAAAAGTAAAAAGGTAATTGCGACTTTTTATCTCACAATTCTGACTGTTTTCTAGCAATTGAGACTTTACATCTCAGAATTCTGACTTTTTATCTCAGAATTGAGAGATATAAAGTCTGAATTGTGGGATATGGAAACCCATAAGCCCATACAATTCATCCTGTGTCATGTCGCCTCAGATCAATGAGCTTGCAAGTCAGTAAGTTTGGCTTTTTATCAGATAATTATGACTTTTAAAGTCATAATTTTGAGTTTCTATGCATGCTTTTTTTTTTTTATTATGTGTTGGAAATGGGCTTCCATGTTATTCTGTGGCGGAAACAAGCTTGCATAATTTTGAGCAAGTTACAGGCTTTTGCAGGTATTCCATTGTGTGGTGCTGTTTGTACATATTGTTTTGAGAAATGCACCTACTGGTTTGCAAATCTTAAGGATGATTCAATGATTGTAAAGCAACTGAGAAAAACTGTAATATGAAGGTGAGAAAATATAATAGCATAATAATAATAACTACTTATTTAATGTTTTATTTAAATTCTATTTTCCAATCCTGTTATTCTGAGATAATTAATTATTATCTCAATTAATTATTATATCTAAAGCACAATCAATCTTAATTTATCTAATAACTCCTCTCTTTCCCTAGTAAATTTCACATAATATATGCTCAACAGTCTCTGCTTCATCACAGGATAAACATAATCCTGTTTTATGTTTCCCTATTTTGAACAATGAATGATTTAAGCCAGAACATCATTCTCTTTTTGCAAATTGTTTTTGGATATTGTAAAGGCGTCTGCCCTTTGTTTTCCTGTCCCACATTTCTTGCCACTTTTACTGTGTACATTTTAGGGCATCCTCAGACCTCAGTCATATGATGAAAAGGCATCATGGCTTTATTTAAAGGGATGGTTCGGAGTAAAATCAAGCCAGGGTCCTTTGCACCATGACCTCGAGCCAAACACCTCCCCAGAAGCCTTTTTTTCCCTTGGTTGAACATTATTAAAGTTAGAGCTTATTTAGAGAAATCAGCCGGATGGCTTATAGGAGCTAACGGATCCAAGGATGTATCTCGTAAATTACTCCACTAATAATGCCCAGAATGGTACCAAACAGTAGTACAAATAGGTTCTGTACTCATAAAACGAGGCATTGGAAAGTTTTTAAGTACATCAGGAGTATATTTAAATAACACTTGCCTGACGGCTCATGCTACTGCTAACCCGGACGTCGACTTAACTTCAGTGGTTTGGGAAAAGCATGTAAAAGTCCTGGCAGAGAGCGATGCATAAGGATGTAGTGTAACGACGCCCAGTTCTAGGAATGCACTAATATTTTGTTGGTAGTATAAGTTTGCAACAATGATTAGTTAACACTAAGTTGTTAACACTTCGGAAAAAATAATAATTAGTAGTTACACTACATCCTTATGCGCGCGTCCGAGTGAAGACAGTGCGGTGTGTAGAAAACACTGTATCCGCGCCACTGATCGCAGCGGCAATGAGCACTTTAATCACTTGATTTAAAAAACACATTTCAGCGCTAGATCGTCTCTTATTTAAAAAAACGAACGAAATGAATGCTCTACCAGTTAACTGGAGATGTGATTTATTTGTAGTAGAATTGGTACATTAGTGCCGCGAGAAAAGTGGTGGGGACAATATCGACAATATCGACCCTGGCAAAAAGTGGTGGCGACATGTCCCACCTGCAAATTACGCCTATGAAATGACCTTATCATTAATAATGACTAAATACAACCAGAAACAAATGTTCAGTCTTGCTTGCTTGTGAACGGTAATTCCCCGAGCCCTGTTGCAGCCCCAAGATTCAAGATTCAAGATTCAAGATTCAAGATGTTTATTTGTCATATGCACAGAGTTACACCATGCAATGAAATTCTTAAGTTGCAAAGGTTTCCCACAAATATAAAATATAAAATGTACACAATATACACACAATATACTTAAAAGATGCAAGTGTAAAATTTGCATTCAGCAGAGAGACACTAAAAAAAAAAAAAATTTAATAAATAAATAAATAAATAAATATACATATATATATATATATATATATATATATATATATATATATATATATATATATATATATATATATATATACATTGAACAATGCAAACATTCACAGTATAGTGCAAACAGTGATTAAAGTGCGAGTATGGAGTTGTCAAAAGACTGAGTCATTCAACAGCCTGATGGCCTGTGGATAAAAACTGTTTTTAAGTCTGGATGTTCTGGCTTTCATGCTCCTATAACGTCTGCCAGAATGTAGCAATGTGAATAGTATACGCTGGGGGTGTGTAGTGTCTTTGATGATGTTGTGTGCCCTCTTTGTGACCCGGGTTTTGTAAATGTCCTGAAGTGATGGAAAAGCTGTCCCACAGATGTATTGTGCAGTTTTGATCACACGCTGGAGAGCTTTCCTTTCCTGTACTGTGCAGTTTCCAAACCACACTGTGATGGAATTGGTCAGGATGCTCTCCACTGTACATCTATAAAAGTTGCTAAGAAGTTTGGTGGACAGACCAAATTTCCTCAGCTTTCTTAGGAAGTACAGCCGTTGTTGAGACTTACTGACAATGTGCTGGGTGTTGTGAGACCAGGAGAGGTCCTCACTGATGTGGGTGCCAAGGAATTTAAAGGTTTTCACCCTCTCTACCTGTGCCTCACCGATGTAAAGTGGGCCGTGCAGGTCTCTCCTCCTCCTCGGGTCGATAATCATCTCCTTAGTTTTCTCTGCATTTAAGGAGAGATTATTTGTGTGGCACCAGGACACCAGCTGAGCCACCTCCTCCCTATAGTCTGTCTCAGCCCCACCAGTGATCAGACCAATGACTGTTGTATCATCCGCAAACTTGATGATGGTGGTGTTGCGCTGAGTGGGGGCACAGTCATAAGTGAAGAGGGTGTACAGCAGAGGGCTCAGCACACAGCCCTGGGGTGTCCCTGTGCTCACCGTCCTTGTACCTGATGTCTGGGTACCAACTCTGACTATCTGGGGTCTGTCAGTGAGGAAGTCCAGGACCCAGCTGCAGAGGGAAGGTGCCAGTCCAAGGATGAGGAGCTTCTCAGCCAACTTGGTTGGGAGGACCGTGTTGAATGCTGAGCTGTAGTCGATAAACAGCATTCGAACATATGTGTCCTTGTTCTCCAGGTGTGTGAGGGCTGTGTGGATGGCAATGTTTACTGCATCATCAATGGAGCGGTTCCGACGATATGCAAACTGTAAGGGGTCCAGTGTGTCTGGGATGGTCTTTTTAATGTGGGTCATGATTATCCTCTCAAAACACTTCATCACAATTGAGGTGAGTGCGATGGGACGGTAGTCATTTAAGCAGGTTATGGTGTTTTTCTTGGGGAGGGGAACAATGGTGGTGGTCTTGAAGCAGGTGGGTACAAAAGATAGTGAGAGGGATAGATTGTAAATGTCCGTTAGTACGTCAGCCAACTCCGCTGAGCAGACCTTCAGCGCACGGCCCGGGATGTTATCAGGGCCTGCTGCCTTCCGGGGATTCGTTCTCCTCAATGTCCTGCGCACCTGAGCTGATGTCACCGTGAGTGAAGAGCTCTGTGCTGCCTCTGTTGAGATAGTCCCTCTGCTGGTGTTGAGGGTGTCGAAACGAGCGTAGAACTTATTCAGCTCATCTGGTAGTGTGCTTTGGCTAGTTGTGACCTCCCTGCTCCTCTGCCGATAATCTGTGATGTGTTGCAGGCCCTGCCACATGCGCCGGGGATCCGCGGTGGTATAGTATCCCTCCAGCTTCACTCTGTACTGTCTCTTGGCTTCTCTGATGGATCTGCGTAGATCGTATCTGGCCTTTTTGTAGCCCTCAGCGTCACCAGAGGCAAATGCAGTGGAACGGGCACGCAGCATGGACCTTACATCACAGTTTATCCAGGGTTTTTGGTTTGGGAATGTTTTGTAGCACTTAGTGGGGACAATGTTGTCTATACATGTGCTGATGTAGCTTATAACCACTGAGGCATATTCTTCTAAGTCCACAGTACAGTCCTCTCTCACAGCAGCAGTCTTAAACACATCCCAGTCAGTACTGTTAAAGCAGTCCTGCAGCACAAAATCAGTTTCTTCATTCCATACTTTAACAGTTTTACTTACTGCGGGAGCCTGTTTGAGGAGCTGCCTGTAAGATGGGTATAGAAACACGGAGATGTGGTCGGACTGTCCGAAGTGGGGGCGGGGTGCTGCCTTATAGGCACCCTTAACGTTGCTGTAGACGTGGTCCAGAATGTTGTTGTCCCTCGTCGGGAAGCTCACGTACTGGTGGTACTTGGGGAGGACAGTCCGAAGATTGCAGTGATTAAAATCCCCTGCCACAACAAACACAGCGTCGGGGTGCGTAGTCTCGTGCTTGCTGATAGTGTCGTGCAGTAGTCCGAGTGCTGCGGTCCGGTTTGCCCGCGGCGAGATGTAAACAGCCAAAATAAACACAGCACTGAACTCCCTCGGTAAATAAAAGGGTCTGCACTTAACCATCAGCACCTCTATGTCCACTGAACAATGTTTCTCCATCACCTGAGTGTCTAAACACCATCTATCGTTGGTGTAGACACAGACGCCGCTACCTTTATTCTTCCCCGAGGCCGATGTACGGTCTCCGCGGTGTACAGAGTGGGTCTGAAGTTGGATGGCTGAATCTGGCGTGTTGTCTGTGGTCCAGGTTTCCGTGAAAATCAGAGTACAGCACTCTCTGATTTCACGCTGTGTTGTTGTCCTGGTTCTTAGCTCGTCCATTTTATTTTCAAGGGAGCGGACATTAGCTAGCAGCAGACTCGGTAGCGGTGGACGTGTAGCTCTGGCCTTTAGCCTAGCATGTAGCCCGCCTCTCTTGCCTCGTCTCCGCCGTGTTCGTGCTGGCCGAATGTAATAGGTGTCCAGGTATGGTTGGATGTTAAAAAAAGTTCTGAATTAAGCTCATAATGAGCTGCTTTAATGCTCAAAAGTGCTTCTCTGCTGTACACGATCCTTCTGTACCTGCACCTTACATTAACTGTACACAGTAACACTAAAATAAATACTAAAAAAAAACTGTAACGGGAGCACTTCGCAAACACGTCTGCCACGCTGGGCGCCAAATATATAGTCAAGCAGCACACAAGCAGGCATTTTACTCAAATGAGAGGTATGGGAAAGTTGCCCTCCACAATGTGGCGGCGCCGTTGACGTACAATCCAGCGGCCAATAGGGCCTCTATGTATTTATTATGTCTATGGTTACAAGTAAGCCAGGGATGGGTAACTTTGGTCCTGGAGGGCCACTGTCCTACAGAGTTTAGCTCCAACCCTGAAGAAATCACCTGCCTGCAATTTTCTAGTAATCCTGAGGACCTTGATTAGCTTGTTCAGGTGTGTTTGATTAGGGTTGAAGCTAAACTCTGTAGGACAGTGGCCCTCCAGGACCGAAGTTGCCCATCCCTGCTATAAGCAAACAAGATTTTTCCATCAATGACAACACAAATTATATGAATTTAAAGACTACGAATTGCAAGAAAAGTCTCAATATAGGTGCGGTAAGCAGTGCGTGAAAATTTACACGAAACTGTATAGAACATGAAAGTGCGTTAAACGTGAAGCTGTTGAAGAAATAAAGCCAGCAGAGCAGACACAAAATTAAATATCATCTGCAGAATGTTTTTTCCCTTTTACCTGACATGCTGCAGGAGGCAATTGCATTACCGGTATGACATTAGTTTTATTCTTGTGCACGCTCTAAAACACAGACAGTACTGTTCGTTGGTGGAAGAATGTGAACGTGCAGAACTGCTTGTGCGTGCAGATGGAATAAAACCATCCATAGCATTTCTCTGCAAATTGTCTCTGCGTTCTTCAACTCAATGTACTGCAAAACTGCTCCTGATGTAAAACACTATGAAATGATTTTGTCTCATATTACGCTGCAGACACATGAATTAAAATTATTTTCATATATTTACATTGTTACTTTTCATGCAGTTAACGTTTCTGAATTTATTTGACATTTTAACTTTTTGTTAATTTTTGAGGACTAATTTTAATGATTAGTTTAATAATTCATAATATTTTGACAGCCCAAAGGGCTGGAGTCCACATTTCAAAGTTCAACGGGCCATTAAAGTACCATTAACCCTCTGAGGTCTGAGCTGTTTTCTGGGCCCTGGAGGTGTTCTGACATGCTCTGACATTTCTGGTTATTTCTGTTACTTGTGACATTTTCATGGCTAAAGTCTAATTAAACTGTATTCAGCACAAACTCTGCTACAACAATATATCAACAGCATGTATGTAAAAGTTTGTAGTTTTGAGATAATGACATTTATGCGTGGTTTGTGAAAATACAAAAAAAAAATTCTCACTGAAATAAGGCCATGAAACCCATACTGATTATTTCTTCACAAGACTTTTGAAAATTGTATCACGTAGCCTAGAATATTTGCTCCAAAACAATGTGAAAATCACCCTGACTGCTCATTCAGAGAAGACAATATATTGATTTAAAAATTTTACGACGTGTTTTGTGTTAGAAAGCCTTATGCGGCAGCTCATTAATATGTAAGCTTTTCTCACCTGAGAAAGACAAAGAACCTCCCCAACGGCCCTATTAGGAGCTATCCTAATATAGCTCCTAATAGCCCTGTCATTCTGAGCAACCTTGCACAATACTGTAAATGAGGAGATTTAAAAAAGAATGGCTTTTAAATTGTTTGGATTTATTTACAACACAACATAACCCAAAGATACACAACAAATGCCAAAAAAAACACTTCAGAGACAGACCTTTGTGCCATTCCTAAAAACATTATACATACCTTTAATTTCCAAGGTGTTTGATTTTCACTTTACCATGTTCATGTTCCAGAGACTCATGTGAATGTTGAAGTCGGCAGGACTCAGTGGCATCTGGGCCCTGAAAAAAAAGTGAACATACTGATATCAAGAGAAAGGCCTGCACGATTTTGGAAATAAATATTAGATTTTTCTGGTTAAAATTGCTTTTTAAAGTTCACAAAATACACACACACACACACACACACAAATGTTTCCAACAATATATAATATAATGAACACAAGGTTTGTTGTGCCTTATAGGCATAAGCTATGCGCAGTGCTGGGTAAAATAATAATAACAATAGATAGCAGTATAAATCTTCCAAAATATTTCAGTAACAACCAAGCTAGAGAAAAATATATTGATTATCATGTTACTTCAAATGTTTCCATTCGTTATGATGATATGAAATGAGATAATAGTAAAAACATGAAGCCGTTTGGTGCGTTTTGCTTTTCAAATGTTCAAATGATACATTCAAACGCGATCGCGCTGCAAAATCTGATACATTCAAACGCGATCGCGCTCAAATATAAAACATTATGGTTACCATACATATCTACGTTTGACCAGATATCCACAAACACAGTAGGCTTAACAGTAAACACGGGTCTAAATATTATAATATTCCCCATATATCTAGCAACAGTTCAACTGCAATGTGACATTTACATTTATTCATTTAGCTGACGCTTTTATCCAAAGCGACTTACAATTGCTATATATATGTCAGAGGTCGCACGCCTCTGGAGCAACTAGGGGTTAAGTGTCTTGCTCAGGGACACATTGGTGTCTCACAGTGGATTCGAACCCGGGTCTCTCACACCAAAGGCATGTGTCTTATCCATTGCGCCACACCACTCAGATTTATGCAACAATAACAAACTAATATGTAAAAATTTCTTACCTTAAATCTTTATTGTCTTCAAATCGCGTTCTTCTTCTTCTGAGGTAGCCTAAATCCAATGTAAGCTCTGGCGCGTCTTTCAAACACAGTAAGGAGTAAGTTACGAAGTCTCTGCTTCTTTGTTTTGAGGTGATGAGGGCGTTTACAGGTCTGCGTTTCTCCGCATGGATCATTTGCATGTCAATTGCTCGTGCGCTCGTAGGCGTGTTCAAATTAAATTTAATGAGGACGCGTTTGAGAAACTGTACATGCCGCTGCTTTCGTATGGATTACTTAAAAATAGAATATTTGTTTTTTATATTATTTACATACTTTAAAAATAGAGATTCCAAGCGTTGTATAGACATGCGTTTCAAGTCTGTGTGACAAACATTCGCTGAGTTACAGGTCATTTTCTGTCGCGTTTCAGAATGAGTTTCACATTGAGAGAGACGGCAGAACGCGCATCATGTTTATTTTCTTTGTTTTACGGAAAACACAACATTTTGTTTTTATTATGAGTGTACACAAATAAAAGAAGACATTTAACAGCTTTGAATGATGTACAACACAAGTATGTAAAATCAAAATCAACAGAGTATTTTGCACTGATAAAAAAAAAAAACGAGTAGATCACGCCGGCGTGATTGCCGACCTCAGGGGGTTAATGGCAAAAGTGTATTAGTACAGCAGGTGCATTGGAGTGTATTAGGATTGATTGGAAAAGACGTGCAGCTGGGAACCAAAGAGAGTGATGGGAAATGTTAGTCAACTTCTAAGTTGGCCCCCTTCCTGTTTGCAGGAGTGATGAGATACTTAGTAGATTGTCCTCAATCAATGGCTGGCTGTCTAAGTTGTGTCCGCAAAATAATATAGAATTCATAGACAATTGGGAAAGTTTTTGGGGCAGACCTGACCTGTTGAAAAGAGATGGTATTTATCCCTCCTGGGATGGTGGCCCTCTTCTCTCTAGTAATATGGCACATAGTCTTAGAGCTCAAACATGAATTGGGGCTCAGGTCAGGAAGCAGAGAGACTGGCTAAACCGACCGTCTGCCAGCCGTCTCACGGCACTAAGGTCAGATAAATTCCATCACATAGAGCCTCTTTCACCTAGATATGATCATATAGAGACTGTGTCTGTTCCCCGAATTAGGACATACAAAAAACTTCCAAACCCATCTAAGGGTAAAAATTTAATTGATATTCAACAAATAAAAAACAGATATAATACAAATGAGCAAAAGATAAAGCTTGCGTTGCTGAATATTCAATAATAATCCCTTACTTCAAAAGCACTTACTGTTAATGATATGATTACAGACTATAATCTAGATGTGCTGTGTTTGACAGAAACCATGGCTAAAACCAAACGATTACATTACTTTAAATGAGTCCACCCCGGAAGATTACTGTTACAAACATGAACCTCGTCTGAAAGGCAAAGGGGGAGGTGTTGCTGTAATTTATAGTAATATTTTCAGAATTTCTAAGAAGTCTAGTTTCAAATATAATTCTTTTGAAGTGTTGACGATTAATGTAGCAATATAGTGTAAATAATAAATCACGTTTGAGATTTGTGCTGGCTACTGTATACAGGGCACCATACAGACTTTATCAAAGAATTTGCTGACTTTCTATCAGAGTTAGTACTGGCTGCAGATAAAGTCCTAATTGTTGGTGATTTTAATATACATGTAGATAACGAAAAAGATGCATTGGGATTGGCATTTAAAGACATTCTTAACTCTATTGGAGTTAGACAACACGTGTCAGGACCTACTCATTGTCGTAATCATACTCTAGATCTAATATTATCACACGGAATCAATGTTGATGCCGTTTAAATTCGGCAGCAGAGCGATGACATCTCAGATCATTATTTAGTCTTGTGTAAACTTAATTTAGCCAAGGCTGCAAAACCGACTCTGTGTTACAAATATGTTAGACCTATCACTTCTGCCACTAAAGATTGCTTTATTAATAATCTTTCTGATCAGTTTCATCATCTCAGCATTCCAGATGGCTTAGAAGAACTTGATATTGATACTTGATACTCTTTTCCAGCACTTTAGACACAGTTGCTCCGTTGCGCTTAAAGAAGATTAAAGAAAATAGTCCAACGCCGTGGTACAACGAGCACACTCAGGCCCTTAAGAGAGCAGCCAGAAAAAAGGAGCGCAACTGGAAGAAAACAAAACTAGAGGTATTTCGCATTTCATGGAAAGAGAGCTCGATTGCATACAGATAGGCCTTAAAAGCTGCTAGATCTGCTTATTTTTCAACCCTATTAGAAGAAAATAAACAAAACCCAAGGTATTTATTTGAAACAGTGGCTAAACTAATGAAAAATAAAGCTTCAAGACCAGAAGTTTCCAAGCAGCACAGCAGTAATAACTTTATGAACTTTTTCACTTATAAGATGATAATATCAGGGAGAAAATTATAACCATGCAACCGTCTACTACAGTATCGCATCAGGCAGTGCATTGTCGTCTCCCAAAGGAAAAATTTGATTCATTCATTGCTATAGAAGAGGAAGAATTCGCTAAACTCGTTAAATCATCTAAATCGACAACATGTATGTTAGACCCTATACTGACTAAGCTACTGAAAGAGATGCTTCCAGAGGTCATAGATCTTCTTATTAATATCATTAATTCATCTTTGTCATTAGGATATGTTGTATTACAATTTTATTAAATGTTTAATTTAGTTTGCAACAGTAAAAGTTGAGTACATTGAAGTTAGCATTTTAAGGTTAAGTTAGGAGAATGGTATCAACAGTTTCTGCCAGACCTGTTTTATGCTGATTGGATTAGCTTTAGGTGAGACTTTCACCATTTGTCTTTAATGGCTCTGGGATGGCTCGTGGAACCGTAGTTCCTGGCCAATATCAGCATTTGAATAGTTACGCATATTCAATTGAAACTGGTAGCGCTCTCTGAGTAGGGTGTGTTCCTACTCATTTACATGCTTTGTTTGAATTTGTCTCCACCTTCAAAAGTCCCTCCTCCTAAAATGCCTATAAGACACCATGAACAATTATATACTTTAGATCATGTTGGAAGTTTCTACAGCCGCATACAGTGGAGTTCTCAATAAAGAACAACTTCTGTTGAACGCGATCCCAACTGTCTCACTGGTCTCTGCTTTGAAGAAAGAAAAACTTTACAACAGATACGTACCAAAAACTTTTAAGCTGACTATGATTAAACTGCTTGTTAAAAAAACGCAACTTGATCGTACAGAATTAGTCAATTACAGGCCGATCTCAAACCTACCTTTTCTGTCAAAGATACTAGAAAAGGCGGTATCCTCACAACTATGTTCCTTTTTAGAAAGAAATGATATCTGCAAGGATTTTCAGTCAGGATTTAGACCATACCATAGCACTGAGACTGCTCTCATTAGAGTTACAAATGATTTGCTCTTATCATCCGATCGTGGTTGTATCTCGCTATTAGTGTTACTCGGTCTTAGTGCTGCATTTGACACTATTGATCACAACATTCTTTTAAATAGACTCGAAAATGATGTTGGCATTAGTGGAATTGCATTAGCATAGTTTAAATCATACTTATCTGACCGTTATCAGTTTGTAGCAGTAAATGAATTAAATGAATGTCTTATTGATCACAAGTTCAGTATGGCGTACCACAAGGCTCAGTACTAGGACCGTTGCTTTTCACTCTGTACATGCTACCCTTGGGAGATATCATTAGGAAGCATGGAATTAGTTTTCACTGTTATGCTGATGATACTCAGCTCTACTTCACACCCTGACAAAACTTTCCAATTCACAAAATAAACGGAATGCATTGCTGATATAAAAAATTGGATGACTAGTAATTTCCTACTACTTATTTCTGAAAAAACAGAGATTCTAATTATTGTACAAAAAACTTCCTCACGTAATAACCTAGAATACTGTCTAACACTTGATGGCTGCTCTGTCAAGTCTTCGTCGTCTGTTAGGAACCTGGGGGTGCTCTTTGATACCAATCTTTCATTTGAAAGTCACGTGTCTAGTATCTGTAAAACCACATTTTTCCATCTGGAAAATATATCTAATTACTTCATATGCTCTCATTGACAAATGCGAAACAATTAGTTCATGCGTTCATGACATCAAGGCTAGATTATTGTAATGCTCTTATGGGTGGTTGCCCTGCACGCTTAATAAACAAATTACAGCTGGTCAAAAACGCAGCAGCTCGAGTTCTTACCAGAACCAGGAAGTATGACATTGACCATATTAGCCCCGTTCTGTCAACACTGCATTGGCTCCCTATTAAACAAATTTTTAAATATTGCTGATTACTTACAAAGCACTAAAGCTCCGCAGTACTTGAGCGAGGTCTTAACGCATTATAGTCTTTCACGTCTATTGCGATCTCAAAATTCCGGCCAGAGGATAATACCTAGAATATCAAAATCGACTGCTGGCGGTATATCCTTTTCCTATTTAGCACCAAAACTTTGTCCGGGAAGCAGACACACTCTGCCAGTTCAAAGTTAGACTAAAAACACATCTCTTTCACCTAGCATACACATAACACATTATAGACTTCTCTAATTCAATGTTAAGGCTGCATAGATTAAGTTAGCAGGAACCGGGAACACTTCCCATAAATCCTGATGTACTCGTTACATCATAAGAAGAATGGCGTCTACGCTAATATTAGTCTCTCTGTTTATCCCGAGGTTTACCGCAGTCCGCCGGATCCAGGCTGTATCCAGATCTGATGAAGCTGAAGATGATCTGTGCCTGGACGCGACGACAGCGCAGTCCTGAAATGTCAACTAGGCTCTTCCCTGTAAAGGCCTCCCTAGCCTCCCTTTACCTCTCTACAGATAAAGCGTTGTCGGGATAATTCCGGTTCATGTGGCTATGTAAGCGATAAAAATTCTGTATTATTAATTTTAAGGCCAGACAAGTAGTATGTTGAGGGTTGATTTGTAGGGAAGGACTACACGCCTGCGCACATATATTCAAACGCGCATACCTATAGACTGAACTCGTGATACGCATGATCGAACGGGCGCACTGCCTGTACACGAACGAGGATTCCTCCAGGAATAGACCGCGCACTTTGATTTTCAAGCTCCTTCGCTACAATGACCGACAGGCGATCCTACAGGGAGCCAGAAACGCATCACCTCTGAGTTATTTAGGGGGTAATTTACGGTTCTTGCTTCAGCAGGGGAACGTCCCAAAAAAGGAAAGCTATGGCCGAAGGGAGGAAACGCCTCCAACTACTAGGCATCGAGTCATTCCTGCTTTACCCTGTGTCGGTCAAAGTGTGTAACGGCCAGGAGCATTTGTTTTTCAAAAACCCTGGAGACCTGGAGCGTTTCATCTCGTCTCTGAGTGTCACTACGGAGATGGACACCACCGCGCCTGAGGAGTAAAATTCGGCCTTTTTGGTTTTGTATTATAGCACTTTAAGTAGGGATATTGGTTTAATTTTCGCTGTGATGGACACTCAGGTGAGAGATGCTGATGTTTGAGTAACTGTTGCCCCTCATAGTCCGAGTGCATGGCCTCGAGTAGATTTATTTTCCAGGCAGATAAGAGAAAAAATTCTTCCTCTCTGCAAGCTGCCGATAGTAATTTGTTTTTTGGATTTTTTGTTGTCTTTAACCATTATAATGTTAGAACTACCAGGGTTTGCTGGTTACTATGGGTAGTTCGGTTACTATGGCTACATTTGTCTCACGTTTAATTATATTGTGACAGAATGAGCGACTTTAATGTGATATCGTGGAATGTCAATGGTCTAAATTCTCCCATAGATCAAAATGCCTAGCTTATTTGCATCGCAAACGAGCTGACATTGCCCTAATACAAGAATCCCATTTCAAGGCTGCTGATGTTACCTGCTTTCAGAATAGACATTTTAAATTGATAGCTTCCTCATCGTAGGCTATAATAGTGCCTCAAGAGGAGTTATATATATATACTTTTGAGCTGAAGAGATTTAAGTTGTAAACCCTTTTGTTTAATTATTAAACACACCTACATACTAAAGAGACTGTTGAAGTGGTGTTTATGGGAACTTGCACAAACTAAAGATCCTGAACCTCTCATGCTGTCACAATATATATATATATATATATATATATATATATATTCTTGTAGAGAAAACGGGAGAGGACGAAAACGGGCGGTTTACTTATGCTTCAGGTTCATGAAATAATTTAAAAATTGTTCTCTTCTCAGCATACTCCCCTAATAATTATGAGGTAGACTTTTTTCCATCTCTTAAATTCTTCCTTAACTTTGTCGACTACAACTTGGTCGTAGGTATGGATGCTTATGCAGTTTGTAACCCCTTAATTGATAGATCCCTTGTCTCTGTTCATAACGATCAGGCTTCGCAGTTATTAAACAAGCTCACTGTTGATAATGACTTATGTGATATCTGGAGAGTTTAGAATGAGAGCTGTAAAGATTATGCTTTTTACTCTGCACACCACAAATCATTTTCGAAGTTAGATTATATTCTGATTTCTAAATCCCCTACCCAAGGCATGAACCATATTGATATTCTACCCATACTGATTTAAGATCAGATAATTCCCCAATAGTTCCAAAAGGGGGCGTATGAATACAACATTTTTGCAAAATGAAGATTTTATAAAACAGTTACGTTCTAAATTATCTCTGTTTCTCAAAGAAAACTCGAGCTCATCTACTAATCCACAAATCCTATGGGAAACAACCAAGTGTTTTTTGAGAGGAAACTGTATTTCTTTTGCCTCCAGAGTAAAACAATTAACCCGTCTGGAGGCCCAGATTAAATGTGTAGAGAAGGATCTTAAAAAAATTTTTACGGAACAGAAAAGCAGAATCTTGGGGAATTTAAAAACTGACTACAAGGCGATTCTACTAAAAAGGCTAGAATTTTTGATACATCGTACCAAACAAAACTACTATTTTAATGGAGAACGGCCAGGTAAACTAATGGCGTTAAGGCTGAAATGCAATGAGGCCTTGGCCTCAATAACTGCCATTAAGGATAATGCAGATGTTCTTCACACAGCTCCGGGTGATGTAAACAGGATATTCAAGGAATTTTATGAACATCTGTACAGATCAGAGGTGGAAGCGAATGAATTCGCTCAGGGTCATTGAATTTCTGTTAAATTTAAATCTCCCTCAATTAAGCGAGAAGCAATGTGCTTTTCTTGATTCTCCAATAGAATTAAAAGAATTGAAGGAGGCTTTAGAGGTCATGAATAAGGGTAAGGCCCCTGGTCTGAATGGTTTACCCCCGGAGCTGTATCTGGCGATATGGGATCTGATCGGACCACTCCTCCTTGACTCCATAAATTTAGCTATAGATACAGGTTGTTTCCACAGAGACCAGAACACAGCTCTTATTTCTTTGCTGCTGAAAAAAGGGAAAGAACCCCTATGCTGCTAGCTACAGGCCGATTTCACTAATTGGTTCGGATGTCAAGTTATATGCTAAAGTTCTAGCCCATTGTTTGGGAACAGTCGCCAGCTCCCTAATCGCCCACGACCAGACAGGATTTCTTAAGGAATGTTTTGCTACGGATAACGTGCAACGCCTTTTGAACATTATCGACTCACCTGACTCAGTTAGCGAACAACGTGCTATCCTCTAGACGCTGAGAAAGCCTTTGACCGGGTCGACATATTTATGGTCTGCCTTAACCCGTTTTGGCTTTGGCCCTTGTTTTATTCATATGATTCTACTCTATGTTAAGTCTTCTGCACAGGTCTCAATGGGGTTGTGCTGTTCGGATGTAATCCCGTTGAATAGAGGTACTAGACAGGGTTGCCCTTTATCGCCCTTGCTATTTGCAATTTCATTAGAGCCCTTAGCGCAGGCAATTCAGCAGGACCACATTATCTCCCCGACTACTGTAGGTGACTCCAAGCATTTTATCTATCTTTTTGCGGACGATATCCTTCTCTACATGTCTAATGTTTCCTCTTCTCTACCTCAGTGTCTTAAAATATTTAATGATTTTAGTTTAGTGGTTAGTGGACATAAGTGGTTCCAAAATTAATTGGGGAAAATCTGTATTAATGCCCTTGTCAGCGTCGACCAATACTGCATTAGCATCCTCCTCGATCCCAATTAGTATGACATTTAAAAAAGAAATGGGGAGAAATAGGACAAAAGCATTTCAACCTTTAAAAATAAAATTGGATTCAGAAGTCTGTTGTCATAACAACAGGTGGTCCAGGTTTTTAAAAATGTGTCTTACATCCGACTACTGCCTCTTTTCCTTTGAGTTCTCTGGAATCTGAAAAAGAAAGCATGATGTTACTTAAGAACAAGTCAAGTTGACTTTTTGACTCAGTTGTCATACATAGTCACATTCAAGAATGTTAATATACTAAACACAATATGATTCACTTTTTAAAAAAAGTTGCTGAACACAAAATATTCTAACTACGATTATAGTATTGTTAAATTCTGTTTATTTCATTTATTTTTCTCAAATCTGTTAATGCTTCAATATCAAAATGGGCAAAGGAACTCGTGAAATCTCTTTAAATATCACAAAATAGCCATATCAGTCACTTTCTCAGTAAGTGTTTTCTCTTTGTGTTTCAGTGGAAACAAGCTAAACTGAATGAAAATCAGTTACATTTCTCAAATTTCATTCAGATTCAGGAATATGAATGATTACCTGATTAAGCAGTGATAAGGCACAGGATATCATCAATATCAGCATTATCAGGAGGGTGCTTCTCTTTTTTATCCATCTTCATCTGCCTTCACTCTTACTAAAGGAGCAATGTGCTCTACAAGCGCTGATGGATGCAAGACATGGGCTATGTTTGCAGTGTAATATTCTTGCTCATGTTCATGTCTCCTGCATTTCAAGAAATCTGTTAAATGACGTTAGAACTTTATTCAGGAAATTCCTAATACACTTTACTAAAGCAAGAGGCATTTTTTAAGAATGTAGAAAAATAGATGCTTTATTCAAACACTTTAATAACTTTTTAATGTATCTAATTACAGTCAGTAACAACACAAATCAAAAGCAAACAAATCAAAATGCGCCATTGTTTGAAACTGTGGTTTCAAGAAGTCCATTAGAAGTCATCTAAGTATGTCAGGTGCTTCAACAAACAAGACTTCTGTATAGGATGCCCCTGTGTTTTTATCTCTAATGAGAAAGCATCAATTAGACTACTGAGAAGTGCAGATGCAAAACCAAAATGGGCGTTTACCAATCAGTGGCCAATTTCAAACTACAATAAATGTTTTTCAACCATTTTTCAACAGACTTGCTAAAATCATGAAGACCCACCCCTAAACCAAGCCCGCAGTGTAGAGCAAATAGGGGTAAAGCGGTTGAAAATGCCCATTGTAGTTTGAAAACGCCCCACTGATTGAGAAACACCCACTAGTGTTCTGCAGAGATACATGCCTGAATGATCTTGTGCTCATCAACTTCAAATCAACTTCAGTTCAATGTCGCTGTCTCCAACCATGGCTTTCATAAAAATGTCAATGCTGATCCAACACATTTTAAACACTGAAATGTCAATCTCAACCAAAATGATGTTTTGGATCAAAACTCAACATTGTGTCAATGTCATCTTGCTATCCTGAACTACAGGTCAACACCTTTAGAAGGTGGGAAATCTCCAGTAGAACTACTGATGGGTAGGAAGCTGAGGACAAAGCTACCCTCAGCTGAACATTTGCTACAAAGCAAAGACCAATTTGCGCTCTAAATGCAGCTCTAAGGTCACATACACTATAACTGCAAAACCTTTACATCCACTGGAATGTAAAGATTTGGTGCAAGTAAGATGTGATGGTAAATGGGGACCAAAAGCAAGAGTTCTGAAAGAGATCATGCCTAGATCTAAGTACGAAGTACTCACCGAGTATGGTAATACTCTTCGCAGAAACAGGAGCGTTTTGTTGAAAATACAAAAAACAGAATGTGAATAATGGGAGTAATTGTACTGTGGCTTGAAAACAACATTGCAATGAGAGTGATGTTGGGCAAAAGAGTACCCCAAAGAAAAGTTTTGCAGATAGTACGCTATCGTTATGTTTCTGAATGCAGAAAAAGCAGTGAGGCCAAGGAGATTAATTGTTAAGCCCAAATGACTTATTGAGGAGTGTTGAAGTTGGATGTGAATATGTGTATGCAACCACCCCCCAAATAAAATAATAAAGGTTATGTGACACATTGTTAAATAGTTAAAATGTTGAGATAATGTAAATAAATAAATAAATAAATAAATAAAAAACAGGAAGTTTTTTGAAAGAAGTTTTATTATTTGATTGTTACATTGGAATATGTGAGATGTACTGATGAGTGCCACTAGGGGGAACTAATGCTTTGAGTAATGCAACTGCAACTGTTCAGCAGAATAATAAAGCAACGCACATAGCTTGTTGAAACTATGCACCTGTGTTGGTTAAATGACAACAAAAAAAACACCAATAACAGGATAAATGAAACAATTTCTTTTTATCTACACTATTTTTATAATCAACAAGTAGAACTCAAATACAGTTCATTGTATTGTATTTTACATTTAATCATAACAGGTCAACAGAGGATTCAACCAAAATTAATTACTGAAGTAGTACTTTAATATTTAACAAATTAATTATATTTACAAATTGCTCCATGTTACATTTGTGCTGTAGGCAAAAGTTATCTTTGGAAATTCTGCCCTTACAGAATCTGTTCCCTAGTGAAAAAAAAAAAGAAAGAAAAAAAACCTACACCAAATTGTATTTATTAAACATTTATTTCGTACTAAGTATTGTTTTGCATTATGTACTTTGATCTTAACACCTTTAACCTTTTCCACAGTCTTTTGTGTCCATATGCACTCACACATAAACACACACACACTTCTGCTCCTTTTCATGGGCATACACACGTAATTAACTAACTGCTGTACATCTCTGCCAATACAGTATAAGATATACTAAATATATAACAACATTGTACACAGTGCATTATGTAACAAAAAGGCATATACAATAGACAAGTGGGCAGGGTAATTGCATTTCCTTGATATTATACAACAGTACAAATCCATTGACATATGACACTTGAGACTTAGCCTACTGATATAAATATTATAATTATAATTAAAATTTATTTAGAGTACTTCTTTATTGCACATTGCACATTTCTTAATAGTAAGCCTTAATAGTAAATGTGTTTTAATATCACTATTAGTAGGGATAGTGTGATCTAATATCAGTCTTTAAATGCAAGATATAGAAAGTACGGTGGCCGAGAGAGCTCAACGCGCTGCAACTGAAGAAAACACATGCAAATAGAAAAAACACCCGCACATTAAGAAAATATCTTCATCAGTTTCACAACACATGTGTGCTCCAAATACTCAAAACACAACCAAATACAGAAACGCGCTGCAAAAGTTCACAACACAACCAAATACAGAAACGCGCTGCAAAAGTTCACAACACAAACAAATACAAAAATGCGCTGCAAATAGGACAGAACACAACGGAAATGTTTCCGGGGAACCCAATAAGTGACGGACCCGGCTGGGACGTGCTTATTGATCGTGAGCTTTACCTATGCCCTACTCTCTTAAAAGGGCAGACGGCAGAGCCCTTGAATTGGGCACTTTGGAGGGAGTGGGGCACTTGTGTGCCATTATGTTGATGAAGGGAGCAACGAAAGACAACGTAATTTCCTCATTATTTTCACCTGGGATGTTCCCATGACAACGCAGCGCGTGTCCATCAGCTGAATAGCTGTTCTTACCAGAAATATAGTATTATTGCTGTTAACATAACTGTTGCAAATAAATATACATTTTATACAACAAAGTTTTTCAAATATGCGTTATATCTGTGCGTGAGTGTCTCAATTTTAAAACTTGCCGTCTCATATTTGGACCCTAGCTGCATTCTAACATTTCTTATGAAACTTATTTTAACATAACATGACAAAATGTGTACAATGTAACTGATGTATAGATTAATGTCTTTCCCTCATGTTCTTTTTCTCTCTCTTTTTATTTATTTATTTATTTTAGTCTTCAGCTCATTGTTCTTTTTAGTATTCTTATGACATTGAACATATTGTAAATACATTTTGTATATTGTATACAAAGTTGTATGTCATAAACGTGTCATCTCTGTATGTTTTGCAAAAAAAAAAAAAAAAAAAAAAAAAAACTAATAAAAGTAGACAACTGTAAGCAAGCACGTCCCAGCCGGGTCCGTCACTTATTGGGTTCCCCGGAAACATTTCCGTTGTGTTCTGTTCTATTTGCAGCGCGTTTTTGTATTTGTTTGTGTTGTGAACTTTTGCAGCGCGTTTCTGTATTTGGTTGTGTTGTGAACTTTTGCAGCGCGTTTCTGTATTTGGTTGTGTTGTGAGTATTTGGAGCACACATATGTGTTGTGAAACTGATGAAGATGTTTTCTTAATTTGCAGGTGTTTTTCTATTTGCATGTGTTTTCTTCAGTTGCAGCGCGTTGAGCTCTCTCGGCCACCGTAAGAAAGTGTACCTAAAGTAAACTGTCAAATATACTATAGTTCTAAGTATATCTTTAGTTTCACCTCAGCCTCATCAATAGGGCATATGCATGCGTTTAACACCTTTGAAACAAACTAACCCTGGAACAGAGCCTGCTCCGGTGCAGGTTATGTTCAGAGAGTAAGTTGCTGGCTACTGAAAGTTGAGGTTATCCGCTTACTTACCCTTAAACATACCCGGGTATGTCACATAACTCTGGAATACCCCCTGTAATGTTTTTTTCTAAGGCATGTTTATAAATGTTACTTAAATGTCCTAATTGAACTAAGGCCTAACCCTGGCTTAATCTAAGCTCTGTCTGTGAAACTGGGCCATTACTCAGATAGCAAATTGGTATTGGGTTGAATCTGGTTGAATTTCAGCTGCGAGTTTGGCCCACATACTACATGGAATTACGGCCCAAGATTGGCCCAAAAGCTACTTGCCGAAAGTAAACCAGATCCATGCCGGAAGCAGACCAAAACTCACCCACACCTCCGTCCATGTGCCCAGATATCAGCCATAACTGGCCCACAACAGTGCCAGAATCCCCAGATGTCAGCCAAAAAAGAACCAAATTGCCACCACCTTTACCCAGAACTCACGCACAACTAGACCAATATTATGCCAGAATCCCCAAAACTGAAATAATATACATATCTTGTGAAATGTATAATTTAAAGGAAAAAACCCTTGTTCCCTGAGAAGAGAACGAGACACTGCGTCGTTGAAAACGACTCTTTGGGGACGCTCCCTAAGCGTGCGCCTCTGAAGTATGAATGAAACTAATCCTTTTTTTTATTTTTTATTTTATTTAAAATTGTAACAACAACATTTCAGTCTTTCCAGTTCACATTCGTTATAATAGTAACAATACAATACGTTAAAGGTTGAAAAAAGGGGAAAAAAAACCAAAAAAAACAAAAAAACAATCAAGTTACCAATAAAGAAAAATAAATTGTGACAGATTTGTATTCCATGACAAAAATAGTTCTAGTGACAATTATCCATTAAACATTTCTGAATGAATGTTCATTACTGATATGCATTTCTTGTTTGTAATTAATTTAAGAGACTTAAAATAAAAATCCACCTCTATCAAAAACAACTTAAATGATGGTGAAGAATTCTGGAATTTACATTTATGGATATGAAACTTCCCTAACAAAATGTAAAGGTTTACTATAGTACATAGTTTCTTTTCTTTGAATTCAAAATAAGTGATAATGTTCTTCTCCTCAATGTTGATTTTGTGTTTTGTTTTACATAATATATAATTCTCAAGTTCTTTCCAAAATGCATTACTGTATGAACAACCATAAAACAAATGGGTTACATTTTCAGGTTCATTTTTACAAAAAGTACATTTGTTATCAATATCAAGAAATCTTGAAATGTATATCTTAGATGGGTATATGTTATGTAGTATTTTTAGATGTAATTCTCTAATTTTATTTGTGACACAAAATTTTAAAGGAACAAGCCATGCCTTCTGCCAATTAATATTCATAAAAATAGCATTCCAGAAAAATTTTCCTCTAGGTATTATTTTTTTGGCATTGTAGAAACATTCTCTGATATGTTTATTAGTACATTTTTTGCTTAGAATGTCAATACCGTTTATGTAAAGAATATTAGGAGTAATGTGTTGTACATTTTGCTCTACATAGCTTTTCATTAATTCTAATATTCCACTGGGAATAGAGTTAATTACTGAGCTAAATTCTTTACATTTTACAGGGAAAGTTTTCTGTGTAAGAAAGTCTTCATAGCTAAGAAGTTGACCATTAGGGCTAAATAAGTCTTTTAAATAAATGATATTTTTATCTATCCAGTTTTGTAAATACAATGATTTGTTCCTTTTAATAATACACTCATTGTTCCAAATGATAGATTTATGTGGTGAAAAGTTATGTGAATAACATAGCTTCCAGGCTAACAGAGCTTGTTCATGAAATTCCGACATCTTAACTGGTAATTTAGAAATACTGTAATTACAAGACAGTAAGAACTTGAGACCTCCAACCTTCTTGAAAATATTATGAGGAATAAAATTCCATAATGAATCTGGAGCTTTTAAGCATTCCTTTAACCATTTAACTTTAAATGTATAATTTAAATCCACAAAATCTAATAGATCAAAACCACCTTTAGCTTTAGGACCAGAAAGCAAAGCTTTTTTCAAATGATGGTGCTTATTCTTCCATACAAATTTTACAAACATATCATTGATTTCTTTACATGTAGAATCACAGACATTAAGGGAGAGTGCTGGATACACAAATCTAGAAACTCCTTCAGCTTTAGTCAAAAGGACCCTACCTAAGATTGATAAGTCTCTTTGAAGCTATAGGTTCAATATAGTTTTAGATTTTTTCATTTTGGGGGAGAAGTTAAGTCGTTGGCGTTCTATAACATTCTTACAAACAAAAACACCGAGATATCTAATACAATTTTTACCGGCATATTATATATGGTTTTAACATTTGTTTCAAACAGACATAAAATTTCGCATTTAGATTTATTCAATTTTAGTCCAGAAGCAGCTGAGAATTCGTCTATTAATGCTACAGCATTTTCAATCTGATGTTTGTCCTTTAAGAATAATGCTGTATCATCAGCTAGTTGGGTCAGTTTAATTTCCTTACCAAAAATAGACAAACCTTCAATTATTGGGTTATTTAAAATATGTAATGAGAGCAATTCGACAACAATCAAAAATAAAAAGGGAGAAATCGGACAGCCTTGACGGACGGATCTCAGCACTGGAAATCTTTTGGTAGTGTTTGGATATAGTATGACACAACTGTCAATATTTTTATAAAACATTTCGATTGTTGAAATAAAATTTTGACCAAAACCAAAGGTTTGAAGTGCTTTAAATAAAAAATGATGTTCCACTGTATCAAAAGCCTTGTAAAAATCAAGAAAAACTATAAGGGAGTCATTATCAATGTTTTCAGAGTAGTCTAATAAGTCAAGAACAAGCCTTATGTTGGAACTAATATGACGGTTGGACATAAATCCAGTTTGAGTAATCTATATTTAAGAGCGTAATAGGTCTCCAATTTTCTATCATAAGGTGATCTTTTTCCGGTTTAGGAATTAGTGTTATAATACCCTGTTTCATACTTGTTGACATTTCTTTCCTATCTTGACATTCCTTAAATAATTCCAATAAAGGATCCACAATAATATTCCAAAAATGTAAATAGAATTCAACCGAGAGGCCGTCGTTGCCTGGAGATTTTCCTTTTTTCATTGATTGGATTGCTTCTGATATTTCTGATTTTGTGATGGGTCGTTCACAGTTAGTTTTGAAGGGCTCTGAAATGGTTGGTGTATATTTTTTAATTGATTCAATAAACTTATCACAATCATTGATTTGGGAATTTGATTTGTATATGTTACTGTAGAATGAATAAACATATTTTGAAATGTCCAAATGATTAGTGGTTATGACATCATCAATCTTGAGTGCAGAGATATTGTTTCTTTTTTGATTTCGTTTCTCTAGGGCAAAAAAGTAGCTAGAGTTCTTTTCGCCTAATTCCAACCATTTTGCTCTTGATCTTATGAAGGCTCCTTTAGCCATATTAATATATGTATGATCTATTTCTTCTTTTAGTCTCTTCAATTTAATTTCTTCTTCCTCTAATAGACTATCTTTCTTCAATAATGTATTTAGTTCGTTCATGATACTAATTTCTTTTGAGGCGTTATTATTTTTTATTTCTTTACTCCGTCTCATTGCTGCTTCTCTTATCTTAAATTTAAAGTATTCCCATTTTTGTGTATGATTCATTTTAGGATCCCTAAATATCTGTTTCGCTGTTCTTTTAACATCACCACAAAATATTTCATCATTTAATAAATCATTATTTAGCCTCCAGAAACCACAAAGATTGTTTTGATTTTGTTTAGTGCCTATTAAATGAATTTTAATCAATTTATGATCAGATAAGGGAGCAAAATCGTGAGATGCTTCTGAAACAAATTGTGTGCAAGAAGGTGATATAAGCCACAAGTCAATTCTGGATTGTAGAGATCTATTCGTATTACTCCAAGTAAATTCTTTTGTATCAGAATTTAAGTATCGCCATACATCGATAACCGAAAGTTGTTCACAAATATATGCAATGCTTTTAAATCTTGAATGTTGAACTGTTCTCATCGGTAATCAATCTAAGAGATCATCTGGAGCATCATTATAATCTCCCCCAAGAATCAATTGTGCTTCTTTGTACTTCAGTTTAAGAGCTTCAAGTTTCTTACACAATTGCATACACATTGGTTTGGCTAGAGCTGTGTTGTTATAATTATACAAGTTACAAACTATAAAAATGGTGTTATCCAGTTTGAAAACTGAAATAATCCATCTACCCTCATCTGAAAATAATGATTCAATAATAATACCTTTAAATTTGTTGAGGAGAATTGCTACACCAGCAGATTGTTGAGAGGCATGACAAAAATAACACTGATCACCCCATTGTGCTTTCCAAAATTTCACGTCATTTTCACTTGAGTGAGTCTCTTGTAAAAGGATTAAATCTGCATTTTTTCGTCTGCAAAAAATAAAAATAGACTTTCTTTTGGTGCTGTCACGGATACCTCTAACATTAAGGGATATTATTTTTAAGGAACTGAAATGGAAGTCTGTGATAGAAAAATAGAGTAAAGTGAACTAGAAGTCTGTAAAATAAACAGGAACTTGTAAAGTGTTGAGATATAGACACAACTCTCAAACGAGAACTCTAAATATTGAGTACCTTATGAAATTGAAGACTCATTTCTTTCTCTTTTTTAATATAAAGAAGTGAACAAATTGCTTAATTAAGCAAGTAACTGTGCCACTGTAGAAGCAGGTTATTTAACTACTAGTACTCATAGTGCAGTATGCTAATTTCGAACATAGGTAACCATCACATCAATGTGATTACAGTGGACAATAAGTGCCTTAGTAGGAGAATTTAACTTAAGGTATGAACATTTTCCGGTAAATCAATACATCTAATCAAACATGTAAACTTAAATTAACCATTGTTCCTCGTGAACAATAACCTGAGTTAGCTTGAGGTAGTTAAGGGATCTTATTAATATTACTTAGCATTCAACTTAACTTAAGATCACCTTATTATTCATCTAATTGACTCTTAAACTGTATGTCTTACATCATCAATGATGGCCACCGGGCCGATCCATTTGGTCTTCTTCCCTTCGTCTCGGGCTTGTTTAACCATTGGCCAGAGTTTGTTCCTGCACTGTCTTTCCATGTAAGTGAGGTCTTCTGCCATCCGTAGATTTTTTCCCTTCAACACATCGGAGTTGAGGGAGGCTCTCCATACTTTGTGTTGGAAAGTGCGCATGGTGAATTGCATGATAATGGGACGTGGTTTGTTGTCATCTTTATTTCTCCCCACTCTGTGTACAGTATCTACCAGGAACCCAAGTCTGGACTTTTCTTCTGGAATGATCGGGGCGATTATTCCCATCACCTCCTTTCTCACATCTTCGTTGCTGTATTCCGGGAGATTAAGCAGACGGAGATTCCATCGTCGGCTATATCTCTCAGCCTCCTCCTGCCGCTCCTGAATTGCAGTCGCTCGCTCGTTCAGCTTCTTCACGATGTCATCTGTCGCCTTATACTGTATCCCAAGGTCTTTCATATGCTCCTGCATGACAACAATCTCCGCTGTGTTCTTGTTCACCATTTCTTCAAACTTGGAGAATCGGTCATTCAGTCCGTGAATAGCTTTCAGGATATCAGCATTGGACACATTTTCCGCTCCTTTCTTCGAAATTTCAGTGCGGACCTTCTTTGGACTGGGGCTATTCAGAGGGGTTTCAGGAAGAGGTGAACATAAGCTTGGGAAGGCATCAGACTCCAGGTCCATTATCAGTCCTCCCTTGCGTCTTGCTTCTTTTTTAGCCATATTTTCAGTGCTAATCTGTCACGTTGCTAACTTTTCTTTTATAAGCTAGCCGGTTCACTGTTTCATAACGTGACGACGGAAGAACTTCACTTTTTTCTCTTTTTTTAGGTTAAATAGTCCTACTGTCCATGCATAAAATACAGAGGCAACAAGTCACTTCTCAGAAAACAATCTTTGAGTCCATTAGAATCATTCAAAAAGTTTGGTACTTTGAAAAATTCACGAGCTCACAGGAAAGCGTCTACCCAGGTCGCCATCTTGGCTCTCCCCCCTAATGAAACTAATCCAATCCTGATTGGTGTTGCGTAATGACGTAACATGTGACGGCATAACCGGATGCATAAAAGTGACGCTGGCAATGTGTGACGCTTGCACACATTAGCCTCGCGATGAAGCAAGCCGCTCGCAGGCATTAAGGGCCGTGGCAAGACGACGCAGTGTCTCGTTCCCTTCTCAGGGAACAAGGGTTACAGTCGTAACCCGAGACGTTCCCTTATCGAGGGAACTCAACACTGCGTCGTTGAAAACGACTCTTTGGGGAACGAATGAGTCAGGTAACGACTTAGGTAAAGTTGGTTTTATATTCGCACATTCGCGGACTTTCGCATTCAATAACTCGTGAACTAAACGTTATTGCTACAGAAAACACCTATCACATATAACTACATATACAACACCAGAAGCTACAACATAATTTTCCTCAAAACGATCTTTCCTTCGCACTGGACAAAATACATTGATCTCTATGCGCAGGCTGCTAAGAAGGGACCATCTGCAAAGTGCAAACCCGAAGGAAAGCTCGTTTTGAGGAAGATTTAAATATTAAAACAATGTTATTTGTGTAGTAACAATATTCAGCTCACGAGATATTGAACGCAGAACCGCGAATATGCAAATATAAAACCAACTTTACCCAAGTTGCAGACTTGATCTGGACCTCAGTACCACATACGTGGACAGCACCATGAACATAGTCAAGTAAAAAAAAAAAAAAGGTTGCCAACCAGGGTACAAATAGTTTCAGGTTTGATATTTGCTGCGTATTCACCTAGACTGCTTTAGTGTACTTTTGTGTAGGCTACTGTACATACAGTACACAAATATGTTTTATGTAAAAGTTACAGTAATTCACGAAAGATTCACCAAAGGGATTTTTTTCATGTTCCAAAGGTAGTGCTTTCCTATTGACCAGACTGACTTACTACAGGTGAAATTTTGACAATACCTCCTTTACTGTACGTACAATAAACAAATAAGTTTAAGAAAGAATTACAGTAATTCACCTAAAGTATTTTTTCCTGTTCCAAAGGCTGTAGTGCTTTCCTAGTGACCACACTGACTTACTACAGGTGGAATTTTGACAATACCACCTTTACTGTACGTACAATAAACAAATAAGTTTAAGAAAAAATTACAGTAATTCACCTAAAGTATTTTTTCATGTTCCAAAGGGTGTAGTGCTTTCCTAGTGACCACACTGACTTACTACAGGTGAAATTTTGACAATACCTCCCTTACTGTAAGTATAGTACAAACATATTATTATTAAAAAAATACTGTAATTTCTCCTTTTTTCATGTTCCAATGGTTATAGTATGTTCCTAGTGATCACTCTACTCAATTAACTTTGATAAATGTATTAGGTAAAAGTATGTATTAGATCTGCTGTTCCTTGTACAACACAATTCTTTCATTGATTAAAAAAATGCAGATATTTTAGGTTAATCATATTTTCAACGTTATAAATAAGCAACACCCTTATTGTAATGATTCAAGTTAAGTTTTTGTTATGAAGTCCTGAAGAAGTGGATTCTGGAACACACTGCTGCTCAATATATATATAATGAGTGATTATAATCAAGGTATTAATCAATAGTTTTCCTTCTATATATCAAATGAGTTGAATGACTTCTCTAGGCTTATGAGATTTTACTTTGTTATATAAATTACCAGTGTGATTATCGGAAATGTTATTTCATGCCTTTAAATGTCTGTATTTGATATCTGAGGTGTAACGTAAGGGTCTGACCCATGCCAGGAATGCAGTAACAGTGCTTGCTCATTTAGCCTGGCTTCCAGAGATGAAATATGGACTTCTTTAACAGGTGTCACTACATCCATCTGCTTTTCTAGGCTACCCTGATAGCAATGGTCTCAGGAGTCATTGAAACCTATAGCTGAGAGACCATTTCTTAGTTAAAGTCTTTACTTTACAGTTAGATTTAAAGTATCCTCTCCTTGAGAGAAAGAACATGTTATCTTAATGTTTTGAGAAGACTCTCCTCCTCACCAAATCCAATCTTGAAGAAACTGTGTCTGTGTGTGTTAGTATTCTTGGTTACAGGTTAAGGAACAAGTGGAAATATAGCTGCAAGCAGCGAAACGGGGCCAAGCCCCTGAAGCAGCAGCAAGAGCAGGAATAGTAAAAACAGCAGAAATTGAAGAAAAAAGAGCTGGTTTAGAAGTATAGGTGAAAATTAACTCAAAATGAACAGAAGTTCAGATGAGAATGAACTAGGGATGTAAACGGTTAATCGATTATCGATTAATTGTCGACAAGAATTTACTCGATTAAATAAAATTATTGTCGGTTAATTGAACATTGCGAACGTGCACGAGATTCTCGCGGGCGGCGAGAGACCCGACACAAACTTGAGGCGGCAAAAAAGAAACCAAACATGAGGCGGTCAAAACGGAGGGGAATGTGGGAGCATTTCAGAAACAGAGCTGCCAGCCCTCACGCATCACACCACACATCCATTATCTCATGCACAGAAAAATCGCGAAGCTAGACAGAGGCGGGGTGCGTTTCCCGAAAGCATCGTTGGCCAACTATGGTCGCAAGTTCATCGCAATGTCCATTGAACTCTATTGGTAACGACGGAACTTGCGACCATAGTTGGCCAACGATGCTTTCGGGAAACGCACCCCAGGTTAGCTATATATAAAAACTCAGCTCTCAGATTCTGTCAATTTTATTACGAAATTCAAACAATAAATACCGTTTTGGCGCTTGTAAATGTTATGTGACAGATCCCTAGCGCACGTGAACCGATCATCTCAAACGTTACTAGCTAATAGTAAAAAAAAAAAACACGAACACTGTTGAAAGATACAGTAGGCCTACAACTTACCGAAATGTATATTTCTCATACATAATATCGATCAATCAGTGTTTTTCATCAGCGTGAATAGGTCAATAACATAGCTGGAGAACAATTATCTCACATTTACCTCAGGAAAGCCATTTAATGAACATAATATAGGCTATAGCACGTAGTTGGCAAGAAAAGAAACAGCTATAGAGAGTATTTTGCTAAATATGTGTTCTATATTACATATTTATTATATTTTTACTTGTATCATTAAATAAAGTTATTATAATAAAAAACGCATCATATTTAATTATTTTTAACCTTAAATAATAGCCTACTACCAGCTGTTAGGGCTTTCTGTATGTTTACAGCATTAGGTGAGTTGTTTTTTTTTTTCTTGAGAAAAATTAATGTCTATCTTGTGTAGCCTACCTAATATTTATCCAAATGAGTCAATATTAAATAAAATCACAATACCGGTAATTGAATTGAAATAATACAAAAAAGCGTAGCTTACCAGAAATTGTACCATGTAAACATTGTAACATGTTGTCACTAAACCTAATAAAATTCAGTTTAGTTACTAAAATGTTAGTGACAATCACAATACACTTATTGTGATGCAATTTTTTTTTTACAATTATTTTTAGATTTTTTTTATGTATTTTAATTTTCTGTGCATAATTTATTTTGTTAAACTACATAAATTCCATTATCTGTACCGTATCCCAACTGTTACAATAAAACATCAGTTGAGCAATATAACATGCATTTTTATTCAGTATAAGCAATATTTTGCTTTTTATGTTAAAGACACTATTGATACCGTGAGAAATTTACATTCTCAGGAAAATAGCCGCTTATCAATTAATCGTTAATCGATCGATAAGGTCAATCAACTAATGATTAATGAATTAATCGATAATTTGCATCCCTAGAATGAACATAGAATGAACAAGACATACATTAATCCAAGAGGAAGAAAGATTAGTACAACGTTGAATAATAAAGGAATCGACATGACACAACATTACACACAATTTTTTAAAATCATGCCACGTGGGGCTCAAACCCATTATCTCTGGGTCAGATACCTGTCACTCATATCATTGCGCCACTGGGAAGTTGTGTTTTTGGCAAGATGAAGAAGGTCCAATAGTTCAAGTGAGAAGCAATTCAAAATGAATAATTTTTGTATAAATTTGTGTTGTATTATGTTGTATTTATCAAGTTCGTTCACATATAGGTACCATGTCTGGAACAGAAGCAACTTTTCCACCACTTAAGGCCACAATACCTCTTGCGATCTGGGAATGTGCCACACAGCATTCAAACCCACAACCGGAATGGTTCATGGTTCATGTTAACCAATTAGCATGCTAAGCTAACTACCATAAGGCAACAAATACAGGTCAAATTTGGAGAAAAATATATCGGGAACGGTAGCAAAAATCTGTTCAGTCACTTCTGTGTGGCTCGGTCCAAAGATCATCTGAGCCAATTTTCATAAAAATTGAACAAAATTTGAATGAGGAGTAGCACAAAAAATTGAACACTGTACTTTTCAAAATGGCCACTACTGTAATGGGCAGAGTCTTATTATAAGATATTGATTGCGATTACCATAATGAGTGGAATCAGGTGTACTAAGTTTCATTTTACATCTATTTACATTCACATCTACATCAAAGGGTTCAAAAGCTATAACCCTTTTAATGTGGAATTTTTGAACTGGTGGTGGCGCTATAGAGTTGGTCCTAGAGACTAAAAAATTGGTCCAATTACTATTCATTACAATCACTACAAGTGTGGAAGGTCACGACGTGCCTAAATTCAGGGTGCGAATGTCAGCCGCATAATTGATGGAGATATGCTTCAGTCTATCTATGTGTAGAAAATGTGTGATTATTTATTAGCCAATCAGAATCATTTAACCTGAAGCAGTGACAAAGCTTAGACCTTGGTGAAGGGTATAATTGCTGTGATTTTTGTAAATGTAAGGGGAAGCGGCCTACTTTTGATCACTGGAGTAATCACTCCTTGTGATTCTTGAAGCTGACTTCTGCCTGATGAAACTGCAAACTATCTTCAGTAAAATGTCCTTTAATTTATTATAATTCTGACTCTTGTCTTAAATTGACTGCACTTCTAACGCCTGGTCTTAATAAATCCTTTCTGGTCCTTGGGTCTTTAACTGTAAGTCCCAAAATACAGATATACAGTGGTAATCCATATTGAAACAAGGACAATAAAGCAGAAGTTTCAGCAGATATTCTTTAATGATATTCCACTGTTTAAGGTACACAGTGAGCACAACCATTGGGCATCTTTTCCAGGTAGCTTGTCTGGTGATAGCAGGGGCGTAGCCAGAATTTTATCTTTGGGGGGTCCCATCTTAAAATAAGGGGGCAACATATATATATATATATATATATATATATATATATATATATATATATATATATATATATATTAGTACTTATTTTAATGTTTTTGAAAGAAGTTTCTTCTGCTCATCAAGCCTGCATTTATTTGATCAAAAATACAGAAAATAAATTAAATAAATAATATTGTGATATATTATTACAATTTAAAATAATTGGTTTTCAATTTATTATACTTTAAATTATCATTTATTTCTGTGATGCAAAGCTGAATTTTCAGGATCATTGCTCCAGTCTTCAGTGTCACATGTGACATCCAGTCTATCACATGATCCTTTAGAAATCATTCTAGACTTCCGGTTCGGCGTCGGTAATGGCGGCAGCATAGAGTAACAGCTCCCCGAATAAAGTTTTAAAATACCCCTTTTCTCAAATTGAAAACATCAAAATTAGGATATTATAGAAAGGGGTAGGACCATGACAAGAGGGAAAGCAAGGAAAACTGGAAACAACACTGGAAATATGGGAGACGTCGAAAGTCAATCAGAATTAACAACGAAGACAACGTCAGCCGTGGACGAAGCTAGCAAAGCCACGAGCAAAGCAGACGAGCTATTACAGCAGAATTCATCTGAAAAGATGGCAACTCTGGACATTGTGCTGCAAGAGCTCAGAGATTTTCGCAGTGAGAACGGGGAAAGCCTCAAAATAATTCGGGAGGACATTCAAAAAATAGATAGCAGGATGGATGAGGCTGAGCGGCGCATAATGGAGTCGGAAGACCGGATACAAAATATCGAGGACGCCACTTTGGAACTTTTGGAGTTACAAAATCAAGTTGCAGCTAAATTGACGGATCAAGAGGGCCGTTTAAGAAGAGACAACATCAGGATTCACGGCTTAAAAGAAGGAGCAGAAGATGGGGCCCAGTCGATGGTCGCTTTCATAGAGTCCCTGCTTAGAGAGAAACTCGAATTACCGCCGTCCCTGGAACTCACCATTGAACGAGCTCACCGGTCGACGGTTACGTCACCCCCAAAAGACGCCCCACCGAGATCAGTAGTGGTGAAGTTTCTCAGTTACAGATGTAAAGAAGTAATCGTGAAAAAGGCGTGGCAGAAAAGGGGATTTGAGTATGAAGGCAAGAAGATAATTATAGATCACGACTATGCACCCGAGATTTTGAATCAGCGGAAAAAATACGCAGAGGCAAAGAAAGTGCTCAGGGATAAGAAGATACGTTTCCAAACACCATTTCCAGCACGCCTCCGGGTATTTTACGATGGGGGGACACGCACGTATGATTCAGCGGAGGCGGCGACGAAAGATATGGCTGACAGGGGCTATCAAGTGAAGGTAGTGGAGCCCACGGAGGACGTGATGGAGAAGATAAAGCGCCTGACGTGGCGCCGTGACCGATCTGCGAATGACGGACGACAGGCGGATGCTAGATCTGGGTATAAGCAGAGACTGCAGGCTTTTAGGAGGACGCCGGAGGCAAATGACTGATCCAGGAGTTTCCAGATGTTTCCAGGACTTCCTTTTTTTTCTTTTTTTCTTTTTCTTTTCAGTATTTCAAGGTGAGATGTGGATGAAGAGCTCCCTCATAATAAGGTACAATTGTCGGGACTGTATTCTCCGAGATGTCGTTATGGTATGAACTTTTTGTTTGATTCTGGTTGCAGCGAGGGCCCTCTGGCTGTTAGGACTAGAGGCTATCCCTCTGAGTCTTATTTAGGCTCAGATGAGGTCGAGAGAAAGACCTTAATATTGGAAGTCCTTTTGTTTTCATTTTGTGATTTGGGAAAAAACTGTTCTAGAGCTGGTTCCGTTAGGCTCATGGTTGTGTTTTTTTATGGTAGCATAGGGGGTGGACTGGGGATAGTAATGAGAACAATTAGACCTAAAATATGGCTATACAAAAAAATGTAATTAAGGTGGTTTCCTATAACGTGAATGTTCTCAACCCAATTAAAAGAAGTAAAATTTTAAGTAAAATGAGGAAAGATGGGGCGGGGATAGTTTTCCTGCAGGAAACCCATCTGACAGAAAAAGAACATGAAAAACTAAGGAGAAATGGCTATAATCAGGTATATGCTGCTTCATATAAATCAGGTCACAGGAGAGGGGTAGCGGTTTTAATATCGAATAAAATCCCATTTCAAAAACAATCAATGATAAGTGATAAAGATGGAAGATATGTCTGGGTTAAAGGACGAGTAGAGGGAGTATTAATTAGTCTTCTGAATATATATGCACCCCCTGGCTCAGATTGGACTTTTTATAGACAATTGTTTGAATTGATGGCATCTGAGGGGGAGGGGGTGTTAATCGCAGGAGGGGATTTGAACCAAAGGCTGGACCCTCTATTAGACACCTCAGGGAGCGGAGTAAAAAATAATGTGATTCCAAAAAAAATTAGAGAAATGATGGGGGAATTGGGTATCATGGATGTATGGAGGGAATTGAATCCTACAACCAAGGACTACACTTTTTACTCATCTCCGCACAAAATATATTCAAGAATAGATTACATCCTAATGTACAATAAAGATAGACATATGGTGGGGAATTGTGAGATAGGGGTGGCTGACTTATCTGATCATTGTCCAGTTTATGCAACTTTGGCTTTGACATCTGAAAAAAGAACAACATTCTGGAGACTTAATGCCAGTATATTAAAGGGAAACATTAAGGAAGAATTAGAATCGGAAATTCAAAAATATTTGGAGGAGAACGATAATGGGGAAGTGTCCCCACCAGTACTATGGGACGCGTGTAAGTCGGTGTTAAGAGGGAAAATAATTGCCAAGTCTGCTTATTTAAAAAAATTGAGGCAAAGGAAACTTGATGCATTACAGTTGGACCTACAGAAATTAGAACAGGAACATAAAGAAAGGCCGATTGATAAAACTTATCAGGAAATTAGGAAGAAAAAAGCAGAAATAAATTATATTTATTCAGCAGATATACAAAAAAAGTTACTGTTCACAAAACAAAGGTATTATGAAACAGGTAGTAAATCATCAAAATTATTGGCATATAAATTAAGAAAACAGCAGGCCAGAAGTAATATATATAAGATAAGGGATTCTCACAATAAAATAATAAGGCATAAGACAGAAGATATACAAAAATGTTTTGAATTATATTATACACAACTTTACGACCAACCATTCATTGATAATAAAACAGACATAGAAGCCTTTTTAGAGACACTTTCATTGCCTAAGGTAACAGATGAACAAAATTCAGACCTAATATCAGAGATAACAGCTCAGGAAATAAACTCTGCGATTTCTAAACTCAAAATGAATAAGTCTCCGGGAACAGACGGATACTCCTCAGAATGGTACAAGTTGTTTAGGAAATAATTAATCCCAATGTTAGAAAAAACGTTTAACTGGGTGTTAAAGAAGGGGGAAATACCATACTCGTGGCGGGAAGCCATAATTTCTGTAATCCCTAAAGAAGGCAAGGATGAATTGGATTGTTCCAGCTATAGACCTATTAGTGTCCTGAATCAGGACTATAGACTTTTCACTGCAATATTGGCTAGACGTATTGAAAAAATCTTACCGGGTATTATTCAATTGGACCAGACGGGGTTTATTAAAGAAAGACAAACGCAAGATAACATAAGAAGGGCTTTACATGTGATGCAGCATATTAAAGAAAATCATACTGAAGCAGTGGTTATGGGAATGGACGCGGAGAAAGTGTTTGATTCTGTCAGGTGGGATTTCCTCTATAGTGTGTTAAAAAAATTTAACTTCCATTATATAATAATTAGGACAATACAAGCCTTGTATACTGACCCAACAGCTAGGATTAAGATAAATGGGAGTTTATCCAATTCTATTTCATTAAGGCGCGGATGTAGGCAGGGTTGTTCGGCTAGCCCCCTTCTCTTCGCAATTTTTTTGGAACCACTTAGCCAATCCATAAAACAAAAAGCACAAATACAAGGCATAGAGATAAAGGGGACATGTCAGAAGCTTGCACTTTTCGCAGATGATGTCTTAATATTTTTGTCTAGTCCTGATACATCCTTGCCAGCGCTTATGTCAGAATTTGCAAAGTTTGGACAAATGTCCGGCTACAAAATAAATGTACAGAAAACACAAGTCCTCACTTTCAATTATAGCCCCTCTGAAGCGGTTAAAGAAAATTATGAAATTAAGTGGAATTTAAAATCAATGAAATATCTAGGAGTTAATTTAACAAAAGATATTAGCCAATTGAAATCAGCAAACTATGACCCATTAATATCCAAAATAAAAAAAGATATTGCAAGGTGGACTCTTACATCTAGAGTTGAGGTGGTCAAAATCAATGTTCTCCCTAGGGTGTTATACCTATTTCAGAATCTTCCAGTGGAGGTACTGGACAAGGAAGTTATAGAATGGGACAAAATTATCTCAAGATATATCTGGCAAGGAAAACAACCTAGAATAAGATATAAAACACTACAACTGTGTAAGGCGAAGGGGGGGCTAGCTCTCCCGTGTTTAAAAAGTTATTATCAAGCAGCGCAAATAAAGCCTTTGCTGAACTTATGTAATCCCTCCTATTCTGCTAGGTGGAAAGAAATTGAAATGAAAATGGTAACGGAAGTTCCAATACAGGCATTTATCGGGGATAACAAACTCAGGCACCAATCGAAAAATGTACCTAACCCATGGCTTGACATTTCACTTAAAGTGTGGTTTGAAATTGTTACAAAAAATAACTTGACACACAGCAATAAGCTGCTAAGGTGGATAGGATACGATACAGAATTTTCCCCTAATAGAAGAGATAATAGATTTAAAAATTGGGAACAAGGCCCACATATGTTTTGGGAACTATTAGAAGATAAGAAGTGTAAAAGTTTTGAAGAAATCAAAGAACAGTTTAGTCTGGCAAATCAAGATTTCTATAGATTTTTGCAAGTGAGGCATTATTTAGAGCATGATATAAAAAAGGAAAATTTTGACGTTGAGTTAAGCATTATAAAACTCTTTATTTCAGCATACAAATCTAAACTTAACAGGAAATTAATTTCAAAGATATATTCAGGGATAGAAATTTTAAAAGGAAACGATACACACTACATAAAACAAAAATGGGAAATTGAAGCAAACATAAAATTGACGGATGAAGAATGGGAAGATCTCACTCAACAAACATGGAGAGTGACATCATCTTTAACTTGGAGGGAGCATGGTTGGAAAAACTTAGTGAGATATTTTAGAACTCCAGCTCAGACAAAATATCGGGATACAAGCTGTTGGCGGGGATGTGGAGAAAAAAGTGCAAATCATGTTCATATTTTTTGGAGTTGTCCTTCGATGGTGAAATACTGGATGGAACTTAAACAATGTATGGACAAGATTTTAAGGATTAATCTCCCTTTAACTTTTGACACATTTTATTTGGGAAAACTTAATATGCAAGGTAAAAAGAATCTGAATTGTAAAATGTTTAAAATTATGTTATTAGCAGGAAAAAAGGGAATTACTAGGAAGTGGCTAAAGGTGGAAGCGCCAAGAAAGGAAAATTGGGTTGATGTGATGCATGATATATACATTATGGAGAAACTGACTTCCACTTGTAGATTGGAAATGGAAAAATTTGAGAGGTTGTGGAAAGGATTCTTGGAATTTATTCGGCCAATAAGATCAGACTTTGTGTGAAACATAATAGCAGTGTGCCACTGCGTTCCCTAGTTTGTTTTTGCTCCCAGTTGATCTTTTTTTTTTTTTTTTTTTTTTTTTGTGGTTGGGGGGTGGGGGGTGGGGGGGGGGGGGGTTAATTTTGTTCTGGAAAAAAGAAGGTGATGTAAGACAGTATAAGAAATATGTATTATATGACCAAATGTGTAATTTTGTTTTGCAACATCAATAAAAATAAAAATAATAAAAAAAAAGAAATCATTCTAATATTCTGATTTATTATGTGTTGGAAACAGTTCTGCTGCCTAATATATTTGATGAATAAAAGGTTAAAAAGAACTGCATTTATTCAAAATAAAAACATATTTTCTAATAACAAACATTTAAACATTTTTTTAAAACATTTGCTTCTTTTTTTATTTTATTTTTTACTTTTTATTCATCAAAGTATCCTAAAAAAGTATCACAGGTTATGAAAAAATAGTAAGCAGCAGAACTGTTTCCAACTTTGATAATGAATCATCATATTAGAATGATTTCTAAAGGATCATGTAATGATCCTGAAAATTCAGCTTTGATCACAGAAATAAATGATAATTTAAAGTATAATACATTGAAAACCAATTATTTTAAATTGTAATAATATATCACAATATAATTTTTTTTTCTGTATTTTTGATCAAATAAACGCAGGCTTGATGAGCAGAAGAAACTTCTTTCAAAAACATTAAAAATAGTAATGTGTCCAAACTTTTGGCCTGTACTAGATAGATAGATAGATAGATAGATAGATAGATAGATTAACACCTATAAATACAGGGTTTATACAGAGATTCTTAAATTGAATTTACTACCTTTTTACCACCTATTTTACTACCATCACAATATTTTTACTACCAACACGGCTTCAAACTTAGCAGTGTTAAGTGTTAAGTAAAGTGACAAGTAAAGACATGAAATATCTTTCCATCCATATTTTTTTCCAAAACGCTATTAATCATCCATATTTTTTTCCAAAACGCTATTAATCCATCCATATTTTTTTTCAAAAGCTATAAATCCATATTTTTTTCCCCCAAAATTGATGGTTTGTCTTTTTAAAAAGTATTTTGTCTTTTATTTCGTGTTTGCATTTGAGGAAAAAAACATGTTATGTAGCCTAACCGTTCGTTCTCCATTAAGGATGCTTTTAAAACTTTCACAGAGACATCAAACAGAAAACACAAAGCCTCTCTTTGAAACGAATTTCGTTTTGTATTAATTTTATCTTAATTTTAATCCATGTTTCATTATTTTGTATAATCACAACACGTTCAGACATGAACCGAAACTCAGCGTATAGGTAGCCTAGGCTACTCGCCTCACAGACCTAAACAAATTAGAAATATCCTATATCTATTATCTACAGAAAGCTTGAAATTTCTACTTTTAAACAGAACCATTCAAAACTAAATAAAAGTAGGCTATAGGCTAATCCGTAAGAAATGCATTTTTCTCCGGCGCGTTCACTACTGCGAAGATCGCGAGTCAGTGTCAATTTCATCTTTGCAGCTGACACAGAAACACTTGTTTATTAATAAACAATTAAAATGTCATAATATATTTTTTTACAGCGTTTAGGTGCCGTTTATATGAACGCGTCACCACTGCATGAGAGAGAGAGAGAGAGAGACACGCAAGGTCTCTCCCTCTCTGCCGTGCGCTCGCTACACGGTTTGCATGCGCGCTTTTGCTCGCTCGCTCGCAGATTCGCAGGAGATTTGAACTAATTTCCAGGCATCATAACATTACAAAAGGCAATTGTAATATTTTTTTATTACTATTTTGGTATGATGAACATTCACCCGCCAGTGTGGCGGATAGCCTTTTGAGATTTACTCGCCAAACGGAAAATCTAACCGCACTTGGCGCTTGGCGGGTGTTAATTTCGGACCCTGGCTGCGGGCCAATAAAAACTGGTTTCCGCAGTTTATTATAAAACAATAATCCGCAGTTTGGACACCCATGATATAGACCCAGTTAGATGGGGCTTCGAAAATGTACTACCTCGTCAGATGACGTTTACTACTTTTTACTACTTTTTACTGGCCTTAATTTGGCATAATTTAATTTACTACCTTTTACTACCTTTTACAACCCCGCGGAAACCCTGAAATAAAACAGCTTAACACCTGTACACATTTAAAACAGCATATTTACTGCACCGTTTCAGCAGAACAGACATACAGTAACAGCCCACAACATAGCTCGGTGATTATTACCTTTTACATGAGTCTACGAGGGCGATTATGAAAAGTGTCAATAATGTCATCATACTCAGTCCAGAAAATCCAAAATTATAATATATATACAGCATAAATATATACATATATCCAAATATATACAGCATAAAAATCACAGCATTTTTACTTCACTGTTTCAGCAGCATAACAGCATACAACATAGCTCAGCGGCTATAATTCAAACCATGGGATTACCTTTTACATGACAAGGCGGAGTCTACGGGGCGATTATTAAAAATGTCAATGATGTCATCATAGTCCAAAGAATCCACCAGTTCCCGTTCAAAAGACAGCAGGGAAAGATTATTTAAACGCGAAGTTATCATGTGTGATCTCAAAGATGATTTGACTCTTCCAACTGTTGAGAAAAGTCTTTCGACACTACAAGAAGTCATTGGCAGTGTGACCATTATCTTTAAGAGTCTATTTATGTTTGGGAAGACATCAGAGGGGCAGGTGTCCAAAACCTCCATGAGGGAAGAGAAAGATTGGCCATCGTCTATTTTCCTGCACATAAGTTGAAAGAAAATGCTTAGTTCGGCTTCTTCAAATGAAACGCCATAGTGTTCGCAGGGCATCCTCAGTAGCTCGCCTTTTGAAAAAAAAAATCAGAACCGAGCAAACACACAGCTGCTGCACGCATTAATCCGCATTGATCCTCTTGAAAGCGGCTGTTCAGTTCAGTGATTTGTCGATCTAAAATATCAATCCATAGTTTGTTGAGATCAGCATTGTCCTTTATGGCTGTGGATTTGCCTAAACTACATGAAACCAGAGACTCTTTCAGTCGGGCCGGTAGCTTTCTTCCTCTGGTGCTGGTGACATCCCAGTTGGAAATGGAATTCTTTTCCATCAGTTCATCAGTCAACTTTAAAACTTTGTCGAAATCATTTTGCACATTTTCTCGGAACTGTACATACATATCCCTTAGATTTTTTATCAGCGATAGGCAGTCGGTGACTGATATTGTGCTGCTCTGTAAACCCCTGGTAGCAACATCACTGGTCTCAAATAATTTCCCAAATGTCACCAACAGAAATACAATTTTTTTTGTCTGAATTTGATGCATGAGTGAATCAGCTTAGTTTCGTTTGGCCACTTGTTTCGGAAAACTCCGCCAGCGTTTCTAAAATTACATCAAATAACGTCAGTACTTTGCCGATGGAGCCAGATTTCGAGCTCCACCTTGTATCTGTAGATCGTTCAAGTTCAAGACACCTTCTGTGAGGATAAAGCTCCTTCTGGATCTCTAAAAAACGGGCATGCCTGTGCGCACCAGTCATGAAAGTGTGCAAAGAGTTCACAGTATCAAAAAAAGTATTGACATGGCCAGATACCTTCGTTGCGGTGCAGAGAACTAAATTCAGCCTGTGCGAGTTGCAATGCACGTACAATGCATTTGGAAAAGTACGCTTTAGAATCAAGTGCACCCCACCCTTGTTACCTGACATAACAGAAGCCCCATCGAAGCCAAAGCCAACGCAAAGAGAGGGATCCAACTGTAATGGCTCAATGACTTGCAAAATCTTAGCAGATATTCCATTAGCACTCATATCTCCCGTTTCAACGAATCCAACCGCTCTCTCTTTAACTTTGCCTGCATGAACGTATCTTACACACACAGCCACCAGCTCGCGTTTTGAAATGTCCTTGCATTCATCCGCCATAATTGCGTAGTAGGTGTATGGTGTCTCATGCAACTCAGACTTGATCTTTCGTAGAAGTAACGAGGCTGCACATTCAAGTAACTCGTTCTGAATTTCTGCACTCATTAGTCTGGCGTTTTTTGGTATCTCCTGGAGATGATTTTGCACGTTTGGGTCATGCTTGGCAATTAAGCTAAACAGTTCCAAAAAATTGCCCTTATTTAAGGCCTCTTCATTTTCCCTGTGGCCACGTAAAGCAATGCCTTGTTTTGCACAGAACATAATGTCAATGACCACTTTCACGTGTTCGCGGTTTTTCTCCACAAACGTGCGGTCATCCCGAAAGAGCTGGTTTAAAACAGTACCATGAGTTTTACGGGTTGATTTATATGCCTCATATTTACAAATGGAAAGGGAATGAGATTTGCTGGCTTGGTGTCTGATGCATGACCTGCGGAGGTGTTTCCAGTCTGTGAATCCATCGCAGATGAATGCTTTTTCTGCGCATGGATCGGGAAAATGCCGACATGCTTTGCAAAACACAGCATTATTTGTTGAACTATATTCAAGCCATGTGAACTCATTGTACCATTTTGGGGAAAAGCAACGATTCTTTCCGGCAAACTCAGTGTAAGGAAATGTGGTCATCACTGGTTGTGAAGGCGGTTCATCGATTGCAGACAAATCATTGGGCATTATGCCGATCTGTGTAGTGGAAGTCTCACCGCTACACTCCTGTGATGAAATAGGCATTTATGTGTCCTGAGAAGCCTCAGGTGCCACTTCACTCGCTGTCGCAGAAGCAGACTCAGATGATGTAGGCACATTTTCTCCTTCTCGCTCTTTCTGTGCTTTTTTGAAAAAGCGTAATATTGTACTTTGCGCGCCAGCTGCCATTGTCACCGAATATTAATGAATTCTCCAGCGAAGATGACAGCGTAAGTTCCCAGCAAACACAGAACGTTGGCGCAACGTACCCAACCTTCTAACAACGTTTTAACAACATGGCCAAAAGGTTGCTATAATTACGTTGTGTGGTGAAGGTTGTTACAGCGTTGTCACAATGTTGACATTAAACCACCGTTCAGGGCCATTGCTTAAGGTTGTGCCTAGGGTGTCTGGACAACCACTGGACAACATATGTACTCGTCACTGCCCTGAAGCGCGAAAATCAGCCTTTTGAATTTCAACTGATCGTTGGGCCGTCTCATTCTTCATCGAGCAAGGATACGTGAGAATTGCGTTTAATTTACTTAAGCTAAATAAGATACGTAATTATTCAAACACAACTTACAACTTCCTTATCTGATGTGACATTTTTTTGAACATCATCTGGTCAGGTATGACAAATATTTAACTTTATGCCAAAAGTATGAAGCCAAAATGACTTTAATGATGAGTAATTGATTTCAGCACTCATTGAACAGGCAGCGACGCGTAGCCTACTTGTTGCACGTTAATGTTTTTTACTTTCTTTTTTTTTTTTTTTTTTGGAAACGGCACAGAGGAAAAAAATGTTTGTAACTGCTCGCACACCTGTTTATATTTTCCTTTGATTTGTCGTCTCATTCGTTTCTTTACCAGATTTTCGCATGTTTGCTCATGCTAGTTAGTCCACTCCCTGTATAATATGTTTGTTTGGTTTTTTTTCTTCTCACATATGTATGACTTTTGGAAGTGCAATTTGATTACCATATGCAATTTTAATAAAGTTGAATTAGCTAACCTTCTATGTCATTTTTACTCTTCAAAGTGTACACTTGCAGGTGTTGATTATAATGAATTCACTGTTAGGCCCATAAATAATAATAAGGATAAATAATATTTAAAAACTATATAATTATATAACATATGACTAATTAAAAATTAACCACAAAAATGCTACATGGGACATATCTAGCATTAAAAAAATTAATTGTCAGAACGTCGTCTCTCAGTTGCTGAATGTCGCGTAGCAACGTTGCGAGAGCCCTGTCAAGTCTTACAATCCTACGTTGTTACAATGTTGCGAGCACATAGACAGCGACGTTGCCATAGCAGAAATGCAACGTGCCACAGACGTTGCCACAATGTAAAGGTGCGTTCCATTCGACCGTAAGTGGACTGCGAAGTGGACTTCACAGGGTATTCCGCCATCTTAAGTGAGATTCCAATCCGAAGGGAGCGAACATGTTCAGTTCGAAGGGCACTGCGCACGGCATAGGGAATAAGGGAACATCGATACATCACTTCACAGGAAGTGGAGAGCGATGATCACCAAACTGTCATTGCATGCACCACGTCATCACCAGTAACGGTCATCTAACGATGGAGGAGTTTACGTATGTGTGTAATGATTCAAACATTTCACCATTGTTATACAAATGACAGTATTTTTAACGGTTATTGAATATTACATATACTATTTTTGATGATTAGAATTTACCTAAGTGAATGCAGCCAGCTTAGCTAGTTTGTGAAGTAAAGTGATATTTTAAATGTGATAGTAAATAAAAATTAAAATATGAATGTAGTCCTATATTTATGTTATATCATTATCTGCGCGACCTCGTCGTTGACTTTCTTTGATGACGTTTGCAGGGCATTCCAAATGAGCGGTTACTGTCAGTGAAGTCCACTTCAACTGATATACCGTGCTCAGGGAGTAGGGAGCAGTGAACACTGTGTAGGGACCCTGTCGAATGGAACGCACCTTAAATGTGTTTGCTGGGTTACGCACAACACGTGACATAGGCTAATCAAATCAAGTTCAAGTTCAAATCAAAACAGCCGCATTTTACCGCGCAGCATTTTGATTGGTCAATCTATCAATCAGACTAACAAATCATCATTTTCTTATTTTATTTTAAGCAATCGGAAATCTGAGGGGGCCGGACATGTAAATGAGGGGGCCAAGGCCCACCCACCCAGCAAACACATTTACGTTGTGGCAACATCTGTGGCACGTTGCATTTCTGCTATGGCAACGTAGCTGTCTACGTGCTCGCAACATTGTAACAACGTAGAATTGTAAGACGCGACAGGGCTGTAGCAACGTTGTTGCGCGACATTCAGCAACTGAGAGACGACGTTCTGACAATATTTTTATATGGTGTATTTTGTTAGATAATTATCCACTTTTGATAATTTATTGTTTATCTATATTATTTAATGGGGCTATCAACACCTGCAAGTGTAGCCTACACTTTGAAGAGTAAAAATGACAGAAGGTTTCGTTAATTCAACTTTATTAAAACTGCATATAATCAAATTGCACTTCCAAAAGTCATACATTTGTGAAAAAAAAAAAAAAGAAATAAACGAATATACACATGTATTTTAAGTATAATAAATAAAATATAAAAAGCAAAGGCAGACCAGAACATTTAATGAACAAAACCGGGTCTGTATGGCGGACATATCCGAAAGCAGGTGTCACCGGGGAAACATCCACAAATCCAGAGGAGCAAAGAAACGAATGAGAGTAAATAGCGGAAAAATCAAACGAAAAACTAAACAGTGCAAGCGAGGCTACATTAATCACATTAGAAATTAAAGTTGTAGGTTGTGTTTGATAGCTGAGGTAGGCTAAACGCAATACTCACGTATCCTTGCTCGATGATGAATGAGAACACAATGAGCCCAACAGGTGGTTGGAATTTAAAATGCTGATTTTCCCGCTTCAGGGCAGTGAGTAAATTATGTAGTCCAGTGGTTGTCAAGACACCGTTGGCACAACCTTAAGCAATGGCCCTGAACGGTGGTTTAATGTCAACATTGTGACAACGCTGTAACAACCTTCACTACACAACGTAGTTATAGCAACCTTTTGGCCATGTTGTTAAAACGTTGTTAGAAGGTTGGCTACGTTGCGCCAACGTTTTGTGTTTGCTGGGCAGGCCCCCTCGTGGCTACGCCACTGGGTGATAGTCCAATGCAGCATACACTGGGTACCATCTTTGGCACTGTTCACATTGGTAAACATGACAAGGATTAATTATGTAACAAACCACTAAGAGTTATAGTTATGTGTGTTAACCAATTACATAATGCAATGAATAAATATTAAATAACATGTTCAATTGCTTAAATATTTTTGTTTACCCAAAGTACTCCTAACTGAAAACATTTGAAAAAATTGTATTCAAACACACACATTTGTTTTACTTAAACTTTTACGTCACTTTACTAAACGAAAATATAGTAAAGTAAAAAGTACTTGAAAATATACTTGAGTCCTAAGGGCCAAGTTGTTATAAAGAGGTATATAAATTTAACAAACCTGGAACTGAAAATACTACAGTGGTATATGAACCGAAGAATAAAAGATACTGAAGTTTGTGATATCAGTCTGTGTCATTTTTTTCTGGATTGCAGCTTTAATATTAACCTGAAACATCATTGATGGCTTACCACACAAATAAGGTCTGACTCCTGTCCTGCTGGCTGGTCTACTGTCTGGTCTGCTTCCTCTTCAGATTCATCTTTCTTTGAATATAAAACACAAAAAACAACCCTTTATAACAATGACTTGTCAGCTGAAAACTGAATTACACTACAATGATTCAATCAAACCATAAAAGAGGACATTAAGTGTTATATTTATTTTTATAAAACAACTAGTATTTAGAAGACAACTTACATTATCTCCACAGGACTCAATGTGGAACTGTATCAGGGGCAGAGGAATCAACTTGCCACAAGTCATACATGCGTTTTTTGGCATTCTTTCAAACTCTGCAGCATCAAATGGGAGTGGGGTATCTATCTTTTCTTGAAGAGGGACAATGTATATTACATTTTTCCCATTGTTTGATGAAGACTTTAGGACTTTAGCAGTGTACCCTTCAGCGCCCTGGGGCAATGGAGTGGTTTTTCTTTGTCCACTGCCCCCTTTGAAAACATAAAACATTTTAGTAGCTCATTCAAATGACCTTTTCTTCCTTTGTATGATGGAATATGATATTATTCAAGATGACATATATCAAAATGTAACACAAACAAACCTTTTGTGCTTAACTGATATATAACTAGATCTAGAGACTTAACAGGTCTAGATGTTTTCTATAACAATGGAGAAAAAACCTCACCTGAAGCCTTTGTAAGCAGCCAACCGCCACGCAAATCTCGCATCTTGGGAAATTCTTCCAGCAGCACTCGACTTATCTGGAATACATTTGCACTGCTGTCATTGTGAAAATATCAGTTCCACCATCTTTTCAGTCAATTGAAACAACTGTGGCATCAGTAAACATATAATCAATATCATCAATAGCATATAGTCAGGATTTGGTATCTTTACGACCAGTGTTTTTATGTGTTGTATGAGGTGAAATAGTTAAATGATGACTGATGGCAGTTATCAGATAAAGTTAGATGTTGATAATTTGTCTGATCTGTACCAGCTGCAATAAAGGTTGTTTGGTTCACCCGCCAATCTACAGGCCACTGCCCTACTATGTACAGTGATATTTGCAACAATCAGACTGATTTCATACACCTCCATAAATCAGGAATGACTGAAAGACTTTCAGTCATTCCTGGTGTAGGGAAGATGGTGTACAGTCTAGCTGTTGCAGATATCAATCTACAAAATCAAGACAGCAGTGACAGGCAGAGCAGGGGATAAATCAGACAAGATAAACGACAACTTGTATGGATTAGACAGACTAACAATGAAATCACTTAAAACGTAAACCACAGTTACAAAGTTCTGTGGCATGATCAAAGCAATTGTAAGACATTACAATATACAGATGTCAAAAATTGACTGCCAGTATGGCAACCACAACAGAAATCACATGTTTTCAAACAGTAACTGAAAAATGTCTATGTCTCCAGAGTCGATTATTATTTTTTTTTTTAGGCTAACCTCTGTGTGATCCACATTTTCAGCCATATTTATTGTCCTCCTCCCAAGACCCGCTTGCAAGTGCACTGCCTCATCCTTTGGGGTTTTGTCTGTGTTCTCAGGTTGCAGGCAGAACTGCAGTTCCATAAACTTTATAGCTGACACACGTGGAATATCCGCTGACTTTCTTTTTCGTTTCAGGCCTCCAGAATACAAAGATGGGAAACATCTTGGAGGAGGCATAGACAGTTATTAATCAGTGAAAATCTAAATATCAAAGTAACATTTTTTTAATGAATATAAAACGGTGTTGAGTTGTTGTTGTGTAAAATTGTGTTACATTGTAACTGAGTATTTCTTCTTATTAAGTAATGAATAATTGATGACGGGCCATTGAATTATTACAAAAAATTACACTGGAGTTAATTATTCTACTTATACAACGGTTACCACACCTTAAATCATTATTCAAGTATTTGTATTTCAAGACATTTGTCAGGTTTTTGTCCTTAATCCGCTCTTGTGTGTAGGACTCATTTCTTATGCCAATCACTTCATCTCATCCCAAGCCTCCATTGCTTTCTCAATTGTTCATGTTAACTTAAGACATAAATGACTAATTTTACTTGAAAATACATGTAACTTTGACTCATAGGTACTGTATGTGTATTTAACTGTTCAAGCTCAATTAGTTAAGCACTCAGTTCAGTTCTTACACAGTTCTCTTGTGTTGTTTTTTTTTTGTTGTTTTTTTTTTTGCTGTTGAAGTCTGTTTGACCTTTGAAATAATTGAAATCATGTGGCGAAGTGATATGGAACTGTAATGTGGTCAAGACCTGCCTGGAACTACTTTAGCCGTGCATTTCCCTAAAAATAATTGCACACCTAGAATATTTATCAACCAATCAGATTCAAGATTTCAACAGCTCCATAGTATAAATAAAGATAATTCAGCACAGCACACATTCTATTCTTATTTTACAGCAGGGCTGAGAGATTACTGGAATGTTTCCTAAGTTGTGTTAAGTAAGAGTGATCTTCTTTTTGACCACAATAATTGTGGTTATTTTTGCCAAAAAGCAAAATTTAGTTTTGCTAACAATCACTTACCTTTGCATCTCCTGCTGCGGCGTGGCTGGTCTTACAGGTCTGCTGCTGGTAGGAACAGTAGCAGTAGGCTGAGCAATGGTGTTTTGATGTGACGGAGGTCTTTCCCTTTCACTTTGTATGCAGTTTAGAAGCACACGGACTGCTGACTCAATGTTTGTCTTCTGTTCATTTAGAGAAGTCTGGGTTACATTTAATTAGACGTACTTAGAAAATGGAATCATGTAAATTTTAGTCTTGACTATATAGACACACAATTTGTCTCTGATGCCTAAACCAACATCATTTTAATTGTCAAGAGTATATAAGATCAAATAACAAAGTAGGGAGGCAGGAATCGCCTGTTTCTAAGTGGTTTAAGCATCTGTTGCAGGTCAGCTGATTTGTGCCACTGCAGGGCACATGGGAGTGAACTAACTATTCTTAAACTATGTAAATAGTGATTTTATATTTCATGGAACACCAATTTGCAGTAATTTTGTATTTAAAACATGCTTTAAATCGCATTGGCTTTATAGAATGTTAATTAACCTGCTCTGTGACTCACTGCAGCTTCCAATTATGCCTACTGGGCAAATAAAATACCTTTACTTTACTATGGTATTCCTATAAATGTTATCATCCACCAAAAACAAACCAAACCAAAAGAAAGAAAAACATTGTAACGTTACACATTTGATATGATATGATACTGACCTGCGAAGACCCACTCTGTTCTGTCATTTTTCTAGAAGGTAAAGCAGAAGAGAATATAAGGAATACATCGTTTAATGAGAGTATCTTTAATTATGAGACGTTTTAATAGCAAACTTAACAGTACAGATACGTTAGGCTAGCGTTAGCGTTAGTGTAACTTACATTTCGTGAAACAATAAAGGCTAACCCAACTAAGAAACAATGATGATTACCAACTTAGCCGACCAGAGCACATATTAAAACTACTTAAACAAATTTATAACGGTGATTGATTGCAGGGCGAAGATAAGAAGAAAAAAAAACATACCTTTATTGGTCCCTCAGATCGCCACCGCGGGAAGATGGTCACGGTTTTTTCATAGACAGTAAAAGGTTTTTTTTCCCCGTTCTCGGTCGCGCGCCGACGGCTCAAACGAGCCAGTGTTGCCAGATTAGAAATGTCGAAGTATCGTACCAAAACCTCACAATTATCGTTTTTTGAGAAAAATTATCGTACACGAACCAAACGCATAAAATATAGCTATTTTCCAACAATTTTATTTTCCAAATAATTTTACAGCCAATTTAAACAAGCTGTGTAAACAAAAAAGCTGTAACCCAGCTAACACAAATACGTGACTGTTACGTAACTGCAACGTAATCTGGTGACCAAACTTTCGTCGTGGCGACGTAATTAGTTACGTCGCGGCAACCGGAAAAGTGAAATTCCCAGATACGTTGCTACAACGTAACTTTGTAACGTTGTCAGCAGGTAACGGCGATGTCGTGGCAACGTTGTGGATCGACAGTCGTGTGTTGGTAACCAGTTGGTCATTTTAGTTTTTAATAATATGGGCGGACATGCAGTGGTCTAATTTAACTTGTCCTCATTGGCCCAAAACTATTTTAGAGACTTTTTCAACGACATATGAACGATATACAGACTCAAAATTTGGTTAATTCAGTTCATTTACTACAGAACAAAGCACAAACAGCAAAAACAGTTTGCAAACAGGTTATACATTTAAATGAACAAGATTTTCTTCAAAAGCTTGAACATCAAACTACTCCTACACGTCTTAATTTTGGTGGCCCTAATAACAAAGCAAGAATAAGAAAAGAAAAATGCAAGAAAAAAGAACAGTTGAGTGTTTTCCCATTTAACATTTAAATACACAAAGCAATTAGCACTGAAAGATAGAATCTGTATAAGCAGACAGTTTTGTTTAAAAATCGCTTGTGTATTTTTCTAAACATTGTCACAAAGTTATGTTGTGGCAAGTGCATTATTTCCTTTTAAAATAATTTGATAACTTAATGACATGTATCACTATATTCTATAAAACCTTAGTTTGAAATAATTTTTTTGTACATTTAATAATACATATTTTGCTTTTCTTCTTCTGAAGTCATAATTACAATGTCCTTTTTTTTTTTTTAACTAGGAAGGCCTATTTATGATTATTCCTGAAGGCAGCATTAAACTCCTAAAATGTCAGGTGGTGGTGCAACTGTCCGAACAAATAAACAGATTAAGAAAACAATTTAAAATGGTGTCTTAATAATAACAAAATAAAAACTATTCCATCATTTTAGGTTTGAAGCCTTTCATATAATTGTTTTTTATAAATATCAGTAGTTTTAAAGCTGTTGAGATAATTGAGAAACTTTTGTCCGCCATTTGTATATTCTTAAATGTTATTATGAATTTACAAGGTAATAACAGTAAACATGATAATGCATCATCCAGAGGAGCCTAACTGATCTCTTTGGCAGAGTGAAAAAGTTTGTAGAGCTCTTTCAAATACTGATTAAAAACTGCTAATTTCAAGTATGGGTAGGTTGGTGGTACACTTTCCATGTCAGGTGGTACAACTACAATACATAATATTTTTGCTGTACCACCTGACATAAAAACTTAAATTAGTTTAAACACTTTAAAATATAATTTAACATCTGAAAATTGTTTAAACACATTGTCTTCAAGAGTGTTGATGTCATTAGAAGTCTTCCCAAGTGAGGCTGGATCCGAACTGGAGCTGCTGTAATCTCTAGTAAAATATGCTGAGCATCCTGAGATAGAAACAGGGAGACAACAGGAGAAAGATTAGCATTGCTGCTGTTCATATTATTTCAGGCAAAAGATGGTCATGTGCACTTTTTACTATTTCATCACATATAGTGCAAGATTATGAGATGTGTTAATTGAATGCTTGGCTAAAGAGATGTGTCTTTAATCTAGATTCAAATTAGGATAGTGTTTCTGGGCCCCAAATATTATCAGAAAGGTTATTCTAGAGTTATTCCCTTACATTCTATTGAATTAATAGGAAATCATCTGATTTTAAAAAGAAAACATGGCCTAACGAGTCAGCATTTTAATATTTGAATACTATACATTCTTACAATGCAAACGTCCTAAACATTTCTGAGTATTATCAATGTTGAAAACAGTTGTGCTGATTAATCTTTTTGTGTAAACCAATGTAAAAGTTTAATCCATTTTCTTTTTTCTCTCTCCAGGATTCATTGTTAAATAGACCCAACATATACACTACTGTTCAAAAGTTTGGGTTCAATAGAGTACTTTTTTTTTTTTAAAAAATCATATTTTATTCAGCAAGGATGCATTAAATTGACCAGAAGAGAGAGTAAAGATTTCTGTTTCAAATAAATGATGCTTTTTTTTTTTTTTTTTCATTCATCAAATAACCCTGAAAAACACAAAAATATGAAGCAGCACTGCTGTTTTCAACACTGATAATAATCTTAAATGTTTCATCTATGTTTTTAGTTTTACTTATTCACTTATTCATATTGCTCATACAGTGTCACTTAAGTTTGGATGTCAAAACTTTCTTAAAATAAATTAAACAAATAAATGTAAATATGAGAATTTAAAATAACAGATGCATGGTGATGTACAGTAGGTGACAAACTATTGTGAGAAAATGGATAATGAAGTTATTTAATGAGCTTCCTCACTTCACCTGTTTCCAACTTCTCTGGCAGCAGCTTTCTTCAGAAATATTGAAGTCGTGGAGCTTCCCCTCTGTTGTAGAAGGATTATTTTGTTGATGCTGAAATCACAGAACTAGTTTTATCAATTTGTGTTTACCATTGAGCTAGTTTCAGCCAATTTTCACACTCCATGTAACGTTAAGTGACGTCATCGAGTACGTTTATGTTAAATACGTTTATGTTAAATAAATTAGCTCACTTCCAAACTAACTTATTTTTTACAAAACTATCAAAACCTCTCATCTACCCATAAGATGTGATTAAAATCCTAAACTTTCATATCAAAAGCTCAAGCTATGAAGTTAGCATAACGTTATCTCTTCTGAAAACGGTTGAGATGCTAACGGACTTTTTCCTAAGACACTAAACCATTTATATAAAGCAAATATTCAACAGAAGCGTGTCAATTACAAGTACGAGAAGTGTCAAGAACAGTTGTGTGTATTATTTGTGTGATTTTAGAGACTAAACTCACCTGAAAGCAGTGAAAACAACAGCGAGAGACGGAGTTCTGCCGCTTTGTCAGTTGCAGTCAGTGGGGCGGTCGGTGACGCGCCGTTTCCAAGGCAACTCATCTCCGCTCCAGTGTTTGAGGGCGACTCGAAGGTTCACGCGCACGCCCATTAAAACGTCAAAGCCACGCAACATTTACAAACATAACATCTAAAATTATAACCTTACTTGAATAAAATGAACGTATTTCAAACGTACAGTACGGAATACTAAACAAACAATTGAAACAAATAAAATATTTCATAGAAATGCAGTCTGATAAGATGGTAATGAAATTACGGTCCTGTTACGTTGCAGTTCCGTTGCCAGTAAGTCATGAAATTACCAAGTTATTACGAATAGAGTACGTATCTGGAACGTAGTTGGTTATCTTATAACCTTAGGAGGACGTACTGACGACGTTGTGGGTTGGTAATATGATGGTAATGAAATTACGGTCCTGTTACGTTGCAGTTCCGTTGCCAGCAAGTCATGAAATTACCAAGATATTACGAATAGAGTACGTATCTGGAACGTAGTTGGTTATCTTATAACGTTAGGAGAACGTACTGACGACGTTGTGGTTTGGTAATATGGTGGTAATGAAATTCCGAGCATACGACGTTGTAGTTACGTTGTCAGTTGGTAAGTCATGAAATGACCAAAAAGTACGAATAAATTACGTAACTGCGACGTCGTGTGTTAGCTGGGGTGTAAACATTTAAACAACCTCCAGCAGTTAGCTCACACTAACTGGAGGAAATTGGCTACTTCACTTTTTTTTGCCAAAGTGCAAAAGATATGTCGACAGTCCACATTTTGAACAAATTTTTTAGCACTTACTGCTTCGTTTAGATATAAACTTAACTCTCTTCTTCGGCAAAACTGTAGTGTAGTGTTGACGTGCGGACGACACCGTGTGGTGCCTGTGTGTGTGTGTAACTGCTTGCGTGCAGGCAGGCGAGCCTGCGAAATGATTCGGGGTCAGAGAGAGAAGGATGTGTGTTTGGACGAACGACTGAAAACTCTGAAATTATTGTACATTATGGGATTTTTTTCATTATTGATCGTACATCGTACAGAGGTCAAAATTATTATAATATACAAATACGATAATTATCGTACATCTGGCAACACTGAAACGAGCTCTTCTGATTGGCCGAAATTCTCTGCTCTCTGAACAGGGCCTGCCGCCATAGATATCATATAAAGCAGGGGTCACCAAACTTTTTTCTCTGGGGGCCACATTATCGTTCCTGACTGTGATGGGGGGCCGGGGCCGGGTCAGCTATATAACATAGAATTGTATGACCCAGACCAAAATGACCACCAGCAGGCCTCATTGTGTAGTAGAGATTACTATCCCCACTACTATATCCACACTACTATATCAACACTTGATTCCTGGCACATATTTGTTTATCTTTACTAGTGGTTTGCAAAAGTTGTAATCGAGTCTTCACACTTACAAATAATCGTTGGTCCACTGTTCTTTGAAAACTCTGCACTCTCTTTTAGGGGTGGAACGGTACACAGAAGTCACGGTTCGGTTCATACCTCGGTTCAGACATCACGGTTGGGTACAATGAAGGGAAAAGCAAAACAAAAATGCAGAAGGCTTGTGCATGTCTCAGGCTGGACCACCAAAAGAAAAATAAATGTCTTAAGCCTTGTATTTTTAAAAAAATAAGTTTTATTAATAAAGTAAAGGCATAGAACCAGTTTATTTGTAGTGCACTGACAATAGTTTTATATAATTAGTTCATTAATTCAATTAATAAAAATACCTTGATATGTTTGGTAATTGTACCTGAATTAATTGAACATTAATCTGCTACATTTCAGATTAATATATTTGTTTTCCTTAAAAATGTAATTAACAGTAACTTAAACACTTTGCAGTTTGAATGATGTCCTGCATAAACTAAATGACGAAGTATGTTTTTATGTTTCCACTGTTCGATCGCGGCCGCGCCACACACACACACACACACACACACACACACACACACAAATATAAGTAAACACTTTACGACTTTTCGATCGCGCCCACACCTCTCTCTCAACATATTCCAGCATTGCAATCTTTACACCGCAGCCTGCTTCAGAGCTAAGGCGGAGCTACAGATTAGGTGTCCCTAAGAATCCGCGTATCTAACAGTAGTTCCGCATTACATTAATTAAATTGCACGCAAGTTTTATTTATTTTTATACCGTGTATTCTCTGTGTAAATGTATGCACCAAACTGTGACGCCCGTACCATGACGACTTTTGGGGATTGCCTCATAGGGCCGGTTCAAGTAGTGGGGGGCAGAGGGGCTGGGGGGCCAGTCAAAGGGGGGTGGCGGGCCTGAGTCGGCCCGCGGGCCTTAGTTTGGTGACCCCTGATATAGAGAGCCTAAGTCCCTCCCCTTCCGGTCGACCACCATGGGACCTTATTTCGGAAAAATATTGTATGGTAGTCAATGGCGAGAGACAACAAATATTTTGATCTCGTTTGAATTGTGCCCTGATTTACACATATGATGTTTGTCAATTTAAAAGATACATTTTAAAGTTAAGAAAGTCGCAGCTTGATGTAAACCTGCTGAGGTATAAGACTGTGAAAATACGTAATTACAAAGACTACAAACCCAAAAGGCGCACATGAGACGTCATACCTTTTCTCTCAATGAATGAAGCTAACTTTACTGAAGCTAACGTCAGTCATTGTTTCTATAGTCTTACATTATAATGGTAACGTTACGCCGTCATGCCTGAGTGTTTTGAGCCAGAATACACACATACGAGCAACGGATCTTGTGACGTACATAGTGCGAGACGAGAGATGTAGTTCATTGAGCGATTTTCACATAAAACTAAACGTTACTCTTCTGTTTTATGACAAACTGCGACTTTCTTGACCTTCATAATTACCTTTTAAATTGACAAACATCATATGTGTAGTTCAGGGCACAGTTCAGACGGAATAAAAAGATAAGTTATCTCTCGCCATTGACTTCCATACATATTTTTTCCGAAATAAGGTCCCATGAGCCGGAAGCGGAGGGGCGGGACTTAGGCTCTCTATAAAGGCTAGATGTCTTAAGGCGGAGTCACTTCCGGCATCACCGGCGGCCATCTTAGGACAGGACTCTGTGAATTAAGGTGAGTGAGCAGCACGCACACAAATCCTCTTATCTCGCTGAAATCTGGACAGATTTACAAACGGTTTGGTTTCTTACAAACGTTATTAACGTGGCTATAATTCTGAATGCTTAAACATTTTGAACATAATTATTCATATGTATGCAGTATAATAGCTACATCTCTGACGTTTATAACAAACCAAACCGTTTGAAAATCGGTAGAAAATTGAGCAAGTTATGGTTATTTAAAAGTACATGCACCATGTTATGAGTGAGCGAGCACCCTGTCGTAAGATGGCCGCCGTGTGCGGATGTCGAGCTCCATTGGCCAGCAGCGCGGACGAGACATCTAGCCTTTATATGATATCTATGCCTGCCGCTGCCTCACAGATGCACAAATCACGTTTGCTCCACATTTCACGGAGTATATGGTGCAAAAGTGAGAGCGCTCGGAACTTGGCATTTAAAGGCGAAAAAACTGCGTTTGAGACTCGTAGCAGCAGATTCAAGCAGTTGTAGTAATTGGACTTGTGATTATGTTAGAAAACTATCCAAGAAAAGTAATGCATTTGTGACCAGATATTATACAAGTGTGCAATTCTCATTGTATGGATTCACATATTAATTTTCGGGTGTGCAAAATTTGTCTACAACTTCACATTTTTGATACGGGTGTGTGAATGCGTTTTGCACCATATTCACTGCAGCAACTATAGCAAAAAATGTGAGCGTATGAGTTTCTTCATTTGTGATTCGTAGAATAGAATTTGTGCACCTGCAGTGAAGAATGTGTGAAGGTGTAACTGTTGTGTTGTGTTTGTAGGAGAGGAAAAAAATCTACAAGTTTACAACTCCGAAAAAATGTTTAAATGCATCTTTGGAAGGTCGCATTTGAAGGCCGTGTCACCGCGGCACGATGAAGGCTGTCCCAATTCAGTTCTGCATCCTCCGAAGGCAGGTGTTACAATATATTCGGTTCCTGAAATATTTGGTTCCAAAGGGTGGAGCTATCATGAATATTCACGAGACCATAGCGTGGGCGGGGCAATCAATACAAGCGAGTGGAACAGAAATTATTAGTGTGAGCGCCTCGTGTTTTATTTTGTTTTATGGATTATTTCTTTCAAAATAAGGTTGAACGAAGTTAAGCTTAAACTACTCATATATATTTTATAAATAATTTATCGTTTTATAGCATGTGTTTCAGGACTCTGAGTTTGCCTGAACTTTTACAGACCTGATCCTGTAGGAAGTTGGAAGACCTATATTTCTCTAAATTTCTCCCAGATTAGTTGTTGTTGACATTCCATGATGTTCGTTTCTCATGAATGACAGAGGTTAAGCTTTTTAAAATGTGTCTGATTGCTGTTTAAATAAATATTTACAAATATATTCTTGTGTTTTTATTATGTCTCCCAAAGTTGTCTGCATTTTATTAAAATAGCCTTTAAATTATAGGCTGATAGCTCAAGACGACATAAGAACTTGGAGTTGCATGCTGCATGCTTTGAATGTTGCTTTATACTGACTCAACTGAAAATCTTTTTGATACACAACCTTTACTTCATCAAAGGTTGTCATAAATGTTAGGCTTCAGATGCATTAACAGTTGTTTTCTCTAGCAATGCTTTAGAACAGTGGTCAAATTAATTGATAATAATGACTAATCATTAATCATAAAAAATAGGCCTACATCTTATCAGTTTATTAATGTTTTCATTCTATGTAATCTTTTTGTAAACAAGTGTACACAAAAACACACTGGTGTAGATGGGTATACCAAAAAAATAAGGAAAGGTATTTATAAATAAAATATTTGAATAATATATTAAATATTTTATTTGTCCTGCTGTATTAATTTTGTCCTTGATCCCATGTGTTTCTCTTGTCTAACATTCTCATTTTTACAGATGAATATGAATAAAATATGTAATTTTAAGACACTTCATCTTACTATAAAAGTAATTTCGAGTTTTCGAATGAATGAATGCTTTAAAAAACCTCAATAAATTTTACACAGAAATATGTTGAGGCAGATGTTTTTGTTTATCATTATTTAAACAGTCTAGGATAGGTAGATAACTTTATGTATATTGTTTTATATTATAAAAATTATATATATTAAATTCTTATGAATGACAATACTTTTTATTTATATGTCCATGTCCCACCACACCTGAGAAACTTCTTTTCTGAACAATATTTCTATGCAATTTACTATTGTACACAGTTTTGGCCAATTAGCTATGGTGATGTTTTAAAAGAATAACGTGTCTCAACCACAATTCAAATAAATAAACCTCCTCATCTTTGTTGAATTAGTCATTTTGGCTGTCAATGTTTAAAACCTTGTATGAATTGAAAAAATGGTTCCTCATGGTGTTTCTAAAAAAAAAAAAAAAAAAAAAAAAAGTCCTTCTTAGAGGGGCACAGAACTTCACAATCATAGGTGTTTAGTAACTAACTAACTTAGTGATTTCTCTAATAGTCTCTTCATGATCAAAACATACTACTTTTACATGAGGTCTTATACTATATTATACAGTGAGGTTTTTATTTGCCCTAGGTGCCAAAGCCCTTAATTTGATACTCCAATGCATTATATCTGTAAGAAAAATTGAAATTTACATTGCCAAATAAAAATCAAATTAAATGAATAAATTTTCTAGACTTTTGTCTCTTTTTCATTACAATTAAGTGCACTTACCTTTGGAATGGTACATTCAAAACGACAAATGACAAGTATAACATTTCTTTACTTGGACCTTGCTATGTATACATCAATACAATTGAAATAATTATCACTTAATTTGACCAACGTTCAAAAAGCATTGCTAGAGAAAACAACTGCTGAAGCTTAACATTTATGATAACCTTTGACAGTTGTGTATCAAAAAGATTTTCAGTTGAGTTTAAAGCAACATTCAAAGCTATATTGTATACCGTAATATAAAAGCTATTTTAATAATATTTACCCTACAGACAACTTTGGGAGACAGAATAAAAACACAAGAATATATTTATTTAAACATGCAATAATAGACATTTAAAAAGCTGAATCTCAGTCATTCGTGAGAAACGAACAGTTATAGAAGTAGTTTAGAACAAAACGCGATCTGAGGCGCTCACGCTAACAATTTCTGTTCCACTCGCTTGTATTGATTGCCCCGCCCACGCTATGGTCTCGTGAATATTCATGATAGCTCCACCCTTTGGAACCAAATATTTCAGGAACCGAATATATTGTAACACCGTAGCCGTTTCTCAATGTCAAGGAAGGATCCTCGGAAGCCAGAATTTCGAGGATGCTACGTCATCGACATCCGTCGAAGGACTGTTCCAACCCTTTTACTGTTTGTACACAATGATGACGTAGCATGATGCGCGCGCATATTGGCAACGGAAGTATGGCGAGAATCAGCAGTGTGTCAAGCTACGCGAGCGGATTAAGCAACACAGACAGAGAAAGTTATTTCAAAAAGTTGACTTTATCAAATGGTATCCGGCTACCAGATCCGTGTACTATAGTGGAGTGGATAGAAGACGTTAGCAGGTGGCCAAATATACAGTGGCCAGATATATATACGTATTTAGTTGAGAAACCGAGCGTGTACACCCGAGAGAAATTACGAGCATATAAATCACTGGATGCTTATGAATACGTTGTCTGTGGTCATGTACAGAATGTCAAATACCATGACATAGACTCAGAGTTTTGTGTGCTGAAATCAGAAATTCTTCCTAGTCAAAGACAAGGACACAAGACAACGATGTATGAGGCTTGGGTTATAATCAACCAACGAGAGAACTACGTCCTCACGGCGAACTGCACCTGTATGGCGGGGTAAGTAGGCTATTATTTGGTGTTGTGGGCTTGTAGTTGACTTACAGAGATGAATTATGCTTCAGTGTTACTGTCCTTTCAGGTTCAACTTAGGCTTAACCTACTCTCCTTTACATATTCTCATATGTTCTCATAACCAGGGTTTGAAACTACAATTTTCACGAAATACACAGTGCCAACAGTGTTCAAAATGTCAGCAGCCAGCCAATATCATTCAGTTACATTCAAAACCTGTTTAGGCTTAGGTCGTATACACGCGTAGTAAGTCAGATGTTTGTTTACTTCATGGTCCGAGACGAAATTTGGCTGAAAGCAAATGTTACTTTCAAGCCCTGGTCATAACATTATTGATCAGCCAGTAAGTTTATTATGTTTTTGTGAAATTTCAGGCTTGGGTCATGCTGCAGTTATGCAGCTGCAATATTATTCAAAGTTGAGCTCTATGTTAGGATGGGAAGGACTGAGAAAGCAGCAGTTACATCTGGAGTGTGCATGTGGAAAGACATCAGCAGGAAAGAAGTCAGACCAGCTCCATTGAGGGAAATCAGCTTCCACAAAGCAAAGAGGCTAGACAGGCAGCTTCAAGCACCTTTAACATCTGCTAGGAAAAATAGTATCACACCCAGAGGCATGTAATAGTTGACAGCCTAGATAAGCTTCCTATTGCCATAGTGTTTTGACACCATAATGTAGCATGAGAAAGGTGTAACTTGGTGATGCAGAGATGAAAATGCCGACAGACACAGTTTAATTTTTATCAGTATAATTTATGTTAGTTTGAATAGGTCTGCGTTTGCCTTCAGGTTATTTATTTTTAGAAATTACATTTGTTTGTTGTATATTGTACACCTGTGTGTTTAAAGCTCTGATGTGAACATTATGCAGCACAGTAACTGTGTCTTTTTGTTGCTGTATTATCAGTGTTGACAGATGATGACATCCGGGAACTGCAGGTTGTGGACCCCTGTGCTGCAGTGCTGACAAGCCTGGAAAACAGTGACACAGACACCGCATCATCTGACACTGATTCAGAGGAGCATCCTGACTTACCTGAGCCTTTGACTGCTTTATTTGATATAACAGTCAGGGAACTCTCACCACAGGAAATGCAGGTTAAATGTGAGGATACATTTCACAGACTTAAAACTACACTACAACCTCATCAATGTGAGAAACTGGAAGTTGTGACAAGGCAACAATCAAAGTCAAAGGACTGGTACACCTATAGGGCTGGTCGAATCACAAGCACTAAATTACACCGATCGACCACAACTGACAAGATCAGCAAAACATACCTAAACGATATAATGCAGTATAAAAGAACAGAATTAAATGTCCCATCTGTGCTCTGGGGTAAGAACATGGAGGAAACGGCAAGACAAGCCTACACTGCATATATGTCCCAAAGCCATCCAGATTTCAGCGTCAGCTCATGTGGCTTAGTAGTGAAACCTTCTGAGCCACACCTTGGATCATCACCAGATGGGATAGCAAGATGTACCTGCTGTGGCAAAGGGGTGGTAGAGATCAAGTGTCCCTACAAATACAGCGATAGCCTTCAAGGATGTACAAAAGATGAGAAGTTTTGTCTGGACAAGTCATTCGCATTGAAGCATTCACACACATACTACTATCAATGTCAACTTCACATGTTTGTGTGTGATGTTAAATATTGTGACTTTGTGCTGTGGTCCAAGAAGGAGTTCATTGTGCAACGTATCCTAAGAAATGAAGAGTTTTTGAAGGAGGCTTTGCCAAAAGCACAAGACTTCTTTATCTCGAGTGTGTTGCCTGAACTACTGACAAGAAGCCATGACCCTGTCTTGGTATCACAGAGAGCCTGCAAATACTGTGAAAGGCCAGATTTTGGAAAAATGATCATCTGTTTCAAATGCAGCAACCGCGTTCACTATACCTGTGCACACATAAAAAGGAAGCCAGCAACATGGTTATGTAGGGAATGTCTGAGAGTTGATGTTTGAATGATTAAATTTAGGACTGGGAAATGTTCTGTATTGTGTTATGAATCTGGTCCATATTACCCAGACCTACATTTATTGTTTTTCTTAATTTTTTCCCTACATTCATTCTTTTCCATCATTCTTTCCTACATTTATTCTTATTCTTCACCCAGACCTACATTTATCCTTTTCCTTACATTTTATGTTGTTGTTATTGATTGCTATGTGTTGACGCACTTCTGTTTAAAGTTTTATTTTGTAATGCTATAGTACTTTAATAGTAACTATGTTGCTTGCATACACTGCAAATAAACTACTAATAACAATTACAAATGAAATTGAAAAGCACTGTGAATTGTTGAGATAATCTTGGGGAAATACATTATACACACCAGTGGCAGCCAATGTTGGGAGGTTTATTATAATGCATTATGTTTCATGTACAGTAAATACATTTTACAAATGTAAATCACGTTAAAACTAATACATGGTAATGTGTTACTCATTTGGAAACAACACTCTTACAGAGGTTTGTGAGGGCACCACATACAGTCACAACATCATCTAGCATGTTAACCTGCGACACTGGAATAACTGTTTGCAAAATCTTAAAGTTTTTCCACCGACCAATAACTCGCTCCACATGGATTCTCACACGAGAAAGTTGTCTAGATGCGTCAACTTCCTGTGCAGAAAGCTGCTTTTTTCCTTTTGTGAAATGAGGGATACGAAGGGTTGCACCATAAGCTGCAAGCTCGTCTCTGATAAGAAATCCCCTGTCGGCTAAAACCTCATCCCTAGGCTCCAAAAGTTCTAAGAAACCTGACTCTTTTGTGATCTGCTTGTCTGAAACTCGTCCACCCCACCCAGGAGATAGAAATGAAATTGCACCAGCTGGAGTGATGCCGATTAAATATTTTGTAACGCAAAGCACATGATCAGACGGCGTGTTGATTAAATTACTGAGATTAGCCCGTGATTAGACCCCCCCCCCCCCGTGAGTCTGGGACCTAATCAACATACTGGAATACTCATTTACAGACACCTCCATTGTCTCAAGATTCTGCCGCGTAAGACGTGCAGACCAAATGGCGCTCACAAATGGCTTAAATCATTGACGGCCTATCTGAAATGAACAGACTTACTGCTAAATCAACAGAAACCCTTTTGTTTATGGCCGGACGAACATCCGCTGACCAGTAGAGCGATCTCCAAAAAAAAAAACCTTTGGACATCTCGCACACTGATTTACACCTCAGAACAACAAGACTTTATCCGAACAGATGTCCCAAACCATGTTAAGTGCATCATTGTGAAAAACGCACACACATAACCTCTCACCCCTCCCTCCAAGAGCAAAAGTTCAGCAGCGTGGTGAACTCTCAGTGACACACACACACAGAAACACACACAGATCCTACACGTGTGACTCAGAATCATCTTGTGAAATGTTTAAAATGTATTCTCTTGATGTATGCATGATCCCCTTATCCCAAATATTATGCCTATATAGTTTTATTGATTTGTAATCCATTTGATGTGACTATAATCGCGAAAAATCATGTATCCGCGGGTGACTATGTCATAAAGCTACCATTCGTGGTATCATTGTGCTCCATAAATCCCAACGGTGTGGAATCTTGAACCCAAAATATCAGAGGATGCATTCTCTTATTAATCCCAGTATTATTAATGTTAGGAACGAATTTATCTTCCAATACTTAGTAGGAAGGGGCGTATCGACCCTTGAAACGTCAGGAGGTGGACCCGACCCGCCGTTAAGGACATTGGCTCACATACGTGAGAGGGCGTGAGTTGGGCCCCTTTAAAATATCATGTTTTCCTCCTCTAAAGCGCACTTCGCCAGAGAGAGAGAGAAAGACGACACGCCTTCTTCCATCCTTGGAAGCCTCGTTCGCGTTTATTTTCATTTTTCTTCCAAGTTTTATTTTCTTAAAACTACTTTACTTCAGTTGATAGTCTCCTTCAACCAACCAACGAAATCAACTTAAAGCTAAAATCATCTTGCTAAGTTTTCGCTCGTTTCCAGTCGCCATAGCAACTAGACGCTGTGACCTCTGTTTCGGTGACCACGTGACCAAGACGCTTTGTCTACTCCGACTCGACGCACGGACACACAAAGGCCGAGCTTCATCCAGAGTAACGTAGACTTTAAATTTACAATCTGAAGTGCTGTTTAAAGTGTCTAACATTACTGTGTCTATTGGGGTTTCGTTGTAAATGACTGAACTGTTCTACCTATCTCTGAATTCTCCCACTCACACTGACACACTCCTTTTTAGCACACACACATCTGCACGTACACACCCACGCTCACATATCCACGTGTTCCTAAACAGAAACACACGACCACGTGCTGCTAAAGGCGTGTTCCCACACACACACACCTCTTCTTACTACGCTGTCCTTGGACCCACACACAAAGCCATCCTTAAAATCCCCTCTTATTCTTTCTTTCTCATCTCTCTCTCTTTTCCTTCTCTTTTACGTTTATTTTTGCTATATTCCTCATTGCGATCTTATATTGTTTTTGTTTATGCATATTTACTCCTGTGTGATTTAAACTAGTATATGTAACCAGTAGTTCGTTTGAATAAACTTTGTTAAATCATTTGAATTGAGATTGCCTGTTTGTTTCAATACTGAGTCCCTGAGTAGTGCAGATTTTTACCTCTTAACGCTCTACGATAAATTTTACTATTGAAAGAAATCTCAAATGGTCTAAAACACCAAGATAATTATTTTCTTGTGGCCACAGAAAAGGAATTGTCTATCAGTGTTGAAGACGTGAGATTTCCGTTCAGATATTGTACATTTTGTGTGCTGGACATACTGTTCGTACAATAAATGAACATTCTTCAACTTATATCTAAAATTTCCCCAAATTGAACATATTCTACCCGTCTATATCAGTGAGTACTACAAGCAATTGTGTAACCTCTGATATAAGCCGAGGTTTTGACCAATTCCCTATTTGGGAATTCTTTAATTCATGTAAGCAACATATGCATAGTCACATTAATGCTAATTTGAGCTAATTAATTCCCTAACATAAGTCATTGTTGTTACATTTAATTGTGTTGTTGTGTTTATAATTTGACCATGTCTGGGCCCTAGCAGTCAGATTACTGGGTCTAGCTATGAAAATTTCTGTGCAGTCTATTATGCACCGGCAGTTTTTAAAGTTGCGCTTGAATGTTTTTGGCATATTTTTAAGTATTGCGCCCTTACTTGGCCATTTAATGAGTGGCTTAAGGACCAAGGCCATACCAGGGACCCAGCTCCGCAAAATATTTGAAATCGTGGTTTTTGATACTTTAAATCTATATGCCAAGTCAGTATTACATAGACCCAACCTTAATTTCATCAATATAACCAACAGGTGGTCTTCTAGTGTAAGTTTTTGGATAATTCTTTCTAAGCTGCCTGTTATTTTTGTAACTAGCCACTCAAAGAGCACGGAGGTCAGTCCGGTGAGAAAAAACAATTGTCCAATGTTGCACTTAACAGTTGTGTAGGAAAATGTAGATTTCTGCAGCTCCTCTTTCAGCTTTACATTTTCTGCTTGTAGTGCCTCAAACTTCTGACGCAGGTGTACATGGTCCTCCTGAAGCTGACTGTGTCTCCGGTTCAGGTCATCATACTCCCTCTTTGTAACTGGGATGTCGTCTTCAGCTTTAATAAAGAAAAGTGAAAAATTAGCTTGTGCTGCAACCAATGCAGACAATTTCACAATTGGGGGTTCTCACACATTTTAGCAATGATTTTTCAAAACTTTTCCATGCTAGAAGAGAAGATACTTTATTGATCACAGGGCGAGATTTTTCGTCTGCATTTGACTCATCCAGGGGCCTGTGTACTCATATACAGATATGCAATTAGAGCAGTATGCCTGGCAGGAGCACACACACACCCTGACAATCAATCAGTTAAGATGAAATATATTCATACCTGGACAATAGGGCTGTACCAGAATATTCGAGTATTCGAATATTCGTTCGGTGGGTTGGTATTCGATTTTCAAATTTGGCATTCGAATATTCGTTTAAATTTTTTTTTTTTTTCACACCTGGCATCCCCCTAGAAACGGTTCCCATTCGCGCTTGAATGGGGCTGTCATGCGTTTTCTCAGATCGGATAGTTCTCTCTGATTTATCAATATGAACACATAAATGTGTTTTTGCAAAACGGATATGAATCCGAACTTCAAATCCCGCGCTATAGGCAGATGTAATGGAGTGCACGTCACTAGCAACAGATAAGCTGCATTTTACTGATCGTCAGCTAAAATTTCTAAATCAAAGACCGCAATAAGAGAGCGGCAACAGCCCTGGTAAGATCATTTCGGTTCTTTACTTTTAATGAAGTTGATTGTGTGTTAAAGCATCTGCGACCCACTTTCACTTTGATTTGCGATAGTTTGCACGTTGGCTTGATGAATAGATGCTGATCTGCGGTGACGCGTGCTGTAAGCGTCGTCATATCTGGCTATAACATGATATAGCCTAAAACACGCTCTCACACGGTTATTTTTTTAGCATTTTTGGGCGAAATACAATACTCTTATTTTAGAGCGCAGAACAGCGGAGTTTGTATGGGCAGAAGTGCATGCCTGAGCTTGTAGGCTATAAGCTGCGTTGCTTTGACATTGTGGAAATAGAATAGAAAGAATATATTAGCCTACCCTTTACTGTGTCAGTAATTACTGTGCTGCTGATTTCTGATTTGAGAGTTATTTGTTACTCAGAAAAATATTAGGCTGTGTTTTGTATCACTAGTGCAGTGTCCGTTCTCGGAGCCCTGCGCGTGAGGCGCGCGCGCGCTTCCCGCTCGCGCTGTTCTGTATTAAAAGTTTATTAATTCTGAACGTGTCAGGTCTCGCGTGTCTATTGCACCAAACGTGACACTGCACTCGTGAAGTCGATTGGATGAACGGTTCTAAATGCAAGATAAATAATCTAAATGCAAACAGACAGACGCATAGAGATTCCTGCCTTTATTAGAGAGAAGAATATGTTCAGCCCCCTCCCTCCGAAGCTTCGAATATTCGATGTTAATTCCTATCGAAGCTTCGAAGCTCAAAAAATGGTATTCGGACCAGCCCTACTGGACAATGATCCATGCTGCATTCTTGTTTCGGAGTTTCAGAAGGAACACATAGATTTGCTGCCGTTATAGGTCTGTCATCTCTCCTCCTCTTCCTATGGTACCTACAATAAAAACAGCAGAAATGTACAGTTATGCAAGAGAGAAAAACAAACTAAATAGAACAGAGGGGAAATTAAATATTCTTACCTCTCCAACTTTGCTTCTGGGTTCTGGCTCGGTTTTGTGTACACAAACACAGAAGGCACAAAATCAGGACTACTAGAGTCCAATGACGCCTCACCTGCAAATAAAACACACACACACGTTTGTTTACTAGCCAAATCTACCGCCAGTTTATCAAACTTTACCTGCATTTGAATATTATTCTACATCGTACAGACAATCACTAATATAAACGAGGATTACTCAGGGTTTTTCCTACATTGAAAATTTTTTGGCGGCCGCCAAAACTATTTTTTGTCCCGCCAAAGCCTTATTTGATCTGTAATTGGGTTTTGTGAGTGAAGCAGGCTACTGACGGAGTGACGGAGAGAACGATCACAGCGCCCCACCCCCGCGCGCGCACTCTCCGTCTTCAGTTCTGTCTTTGCTCTCTCCCTCGCATCAAAATCAACTGATCCTAAAGGTCGGAAGACCGAATCCATGTTTCACGCGGTGCATTCGGAGAATATTTTTGCTGAATTAGCGCTGGGTGTGAAATGCAGTCAATTTTTTTTTGCCTTATCTTCTCTTACAACTTGTGACAAGCATTCCGCACATGCAGCTGACATAACTTTAAATAAACGCAAAAAAAAAAAAAAAAGTTTGAAGTGTTTTTGTGTGTGTTGACAAATCTTTCGTGATGTCCTAACAGCCAGGATTCCCAATTTCCCACACAACACGTCCGCTAAAGTCCGATTCGCGACCTAATGACTCCTTTGAGCCGAGGGACAGGATACTGCAGTTCACAAAGGTTCATAATTTGCATGTGCTTTAATGCCCTGTCGGTTAAACATTTAATTCGCGTGCTGATGCGCTGTTCTCAGCGCGTGCATGTGAAGCTCACATGCACTAAACGCCTGTCTACCAGCGCCTGGATACTGGACTAAGTTATCTTTCGAGTCTTATTGTGTGCTTATACTGTTAAATACACACAAGGTTTACATAAAGTCAGTTATGTCTAAAGTGAAAGCAAACTTGAGAAAATTGAGTAAATCTGTTTGTCAAATGCGTTAGACGCGTCGCGCGCAGCTCTTTTAAAGAGACAGTAGCATCAGTAAACAAGCTGCCGCTTGTCCTTAAAGGGATAGTTCACCCAAAAATAAAACTTATCTCATCATTTACGCACTCTAATGTTGTCTTGTTCCAAACCTGTGTTAATTTCCTTCGAATATTTTCTAATATTTTTCTAATATTAATATTTTGAAGAATGTGGCTAAACAGTAGCTGGTCCCCATTGACTTCCAAAGGAGAAAAATATACTATGGAAGTCACTGGGGTACATCAACTGTTTGGTTACCCACATTCTTCCAAATAACTTCTATTTTTAACAGAAGAAACAAACTTATTCGAGTTTAAAACAACTTGAGAGAGTAAATTATGACAATTTGAATTTTTAGGAGAACTATTCCTTTAATGTTAATAAAACAACAAAACTATTGACTGATAACTTTAAGTAGCTTTAATAAGTATCAATGCATAATTTATACAGTGAAGTCTATGTTTTGTTTTATTTTCATATTTGTTCATTTAATTACTTTCTTCAATGCTACTGTTAAATACACCTACTGTAGCTGAAAACATAAAGCACTGTTTATTTAATTTGTATATTAAGTTGTGTATGTGTAATGTGTATCTTTGATCTTAATATTTAATAACAAAGAAAATATTGACAAATATTTTTATCTTTGCCCCTGTCTGCCATTTTGTTTTTTTGTTGTTACCTAACGCTTTGTTTTTTAAAATATGGACATTAGTTTGGCTGTAATGCTCAGTCACAAAATAGTAAAAACAAAATATAAAAAGAATCGTGATAAAATCGTGAATCGTGATTTTCCTGAAAAAAAAATTGTGATATGATATTTTTGGCATATCGCCCACCCCTATGATGCCCCCCCCCCCCCCCCCCAAAAAAAAAATAAAATAAAAAGAATGAACAACTAAATATTAACAACGAGGAACAAAAGAAACAAACATCAAGGTATAGATATAAAATAAGTTGTAATCGCTTTCTTTTAATAGCCTGACAGTGATCATTTTTCATGAATAAATAGGATAAGAAAAAAAATCACAAACTGTTTCTTTGTATTTATTTTAAATTTAACATTTATTGTCAATATTGGGCTTGCGGATCATGTGGGTACTAGGGGACTCTTTGCTGTGTGTGGATGACCATGTCGGTCAGCCACCACCGAAGACCAATTTTGACCCAGGAAAAACCCTGTTACTAGAGTCCGATAATGCTTCATCTGCAAATAACACACACACACAGTTTGTTTACTAGCCAAATCCAACACCAGCTTATGAAACTAGCTGCATGTGGTCATCAAACTTAAGTTGCATTGATAAACTACACCGTAGGCTACAGACAATCAATAATGTAAACCATGCTTTCCATTAAACTCAAGAGTACATAGATAAACTTACCTGATATAAAGTGGGCGCTGCAGACGCGAGCATTTTTTATTATGTCCTCGCTCCAATCAACACGTTTAATCGCCTGCAGCCACAGGCGCCGCCGGTTCTTCTGAAACGGCCGTGATCCTGTAGGAATCCTATAAAACTTAAGCCCCTTGTTGGAATACCGATTAGTGCAACCGTAAACGCAACAACCAGACATTTTGATGCTGGGAAACCGTTTTGAAAAACTACAAAAGTTGCTAAAGTTGCTAACACCAGAGAACACGTTAGAGCCAGTGGGAAACAACACCACTTCCGTTGCCAAAATGCGCGCGCAACTATTTGATCACGTGGGCTGTAAAATGTCGAGGATCCTCGGAATTTCAGCCAAGGACTAATGCTGCCTTCATGTGCTCTGGAAAAGATATTTTCCACTTGTGAACTGGTATTTACCAGTGTGTTGTGTTCAAGTGCTTTTGTTGTCGTAATGTAGAACCCGCAAGGTCTGTGTCAGCAGAGTATCTTTTTTATCTTTACAAAAAAACAAAACAAAACAAAAAAACGTAAATGTGGTGCTATTCTGATTATTAAAACATAATTAATAATAAAAAAATAAATAAAACGACATAAAATGATTAAATATGAATCGAGGAAATTGCGGCGAAGTTGAAAATTGAGTGTTAACGCATTATATTATAATTGTTAATGACACAACATTGTATAGGCTACAAAAACTATCCGCTAACAGTATTCACGACTCTTGCGTTGCTCTCCGCCATTTTGAAAAGGTCAAAGGTTATCTCATCTCGGCAACTCGTGCATCAAAATATTCTACGAGCTGCCCAGTGGAAAATACCACATGAGGGGGTGTTCATGTGCATTTTCCACGTCGGCTTTTGGTATTTACCATAATTACCATAGCACGTGAAGGCACCATAGCTGTGTCCCAATGTGAAGACTGCATCCTTCGAAGGCTGCGGACTTCAAACGATGCAGCCTATGCGTCCTCCGAACGACACACCGTGTAGCCTTCGTAGGATTTCCTAATTGTGCAGCCAGGTGTTCCCGATTACCGCTCCAGGCGGCAAGCAACGGTGCGAGAGTATGCTGCCATCCTGATAATTCATTTGATATAATTGAGTAAACAGCTATGGAGCCAAAATTGGCTATTGTCATTTTTACGTTTTATATTTTACTGGAGGACATGGTATTATTAAGGATGTTTCAGGTCATGTACTTTCGGCTTAGCCGAAGATTCAAATGTTCATTTACCTTGATGCGATTTTGTAGTGTATTATTTTTTATTATGCACATAAATGGACCTTGGACCATCAACCCTATTTGAATATAAAACTCAGTTGAATATAAAAAGTCCAGTGCGAATGTTACTCCCGCTCTTCATCGGCAGCTGTCAGTCACTGTTGCTAGGCGACAAGAACAATCCGAGCGCTTCAGATGCGCCCTTTGAAATGGGACGGAGCTGTAGTTAGCAACAATTTGTTAATATTGTGACAATAGGCCTACATTTACTTTAATATTCAAAATACAGTGGTGGTGTGTAAGGAACTACTTCGTTAATACTCGAAGTGATTTTCCCACACAGGTCAGCAACTCTTCAAAATTGTTATTTTACAATATGATGCATTGTTTTACAATAAACTACACAAAAGTACATAGTTTAAATGTATCAACCTTGAAAATATTCAGAAGTAAAATGCAACATATGCAGTAATATAAAAGCAGAACCATCATAAAAACCCTGACAAGGTTTTTTTCCTCCAGAATTCCTTTACTTTTACTCTTGATACCTTAAGTACATTAAAGTACATGAAAGGTGTGAAGATCTGATTGTTGTGCATATGAAGACTTTTATTATTTATTTGGTCAATGTAAATTTCATTATTCATGTATGTATGATGTATTATGTATTTTATTATAACATCAGCCTGCCCAGGGACTACGGGTGGAAATTAGCTCTTGAGCTAAAACCTGGTACTATGCATCTCTCCCCTTGAGGTTAATGTTTATTGTACGCTGTCCCTGTTTTTCTAAATAAATAAATAAATTAGAGTATGCAAGATAATTTTGCTTAACTAAGGTTTGAAATATATGACTAATAGTTTTTCCCCAATGCGGTATGGTTATTAAAAGCACTTTAGTATAATAAAGTATCTCAATATTTATTCCATGAGTCAGCCCTGCAAACCTGTTGGTAGACAACTTAGTGGATAGTGGAAATATGCAGTCAAACACTCTGGAGACTGTGCCAGATGATGTCCCACCAGCAGGAGGCCTTACCAGGGTCTCTATTGTGGAGCCCATCTCGGTCCAGCAGCACACCAGGGTCTCCCACTCAGCCGAATAAAAGTCTACATCATTTTTCTTATTTTATGTACTGTAAATTTAAATGTTTATGTTGATTTTGAGATGTTTAACGTATGTTGTAAATAGTTCGGGGAAAAACGTTATAGAAGAATTTGTTTCATGTAGAAATTATGACTGTCATTACAAAAATAAACAATGTCCAGAGCAATGAATTCTCTTTTATTTACACATTTAAAGTTGCAGAATTTTTTTTCCTTTTAAAAAATATAAGTGAAAAAAGTTAAAGAATATATATATATAGGCCTATATATATATATATATATATATATATATATATACACATACATATTTCTCAATCATTCTTTCAAGAAGAGAAAACAGCCTGTCCTGTGCTCTCCTCGCCTCTGCAGTCCCATGTCTTCTCTAATCAAGTCCAAAAACTCGTCCTCTCTGTCTCGCCTTCATCGTGGTGCTGGTGCTGGTGCTGATGCTGGTGCTGGTGCTGATGCTGGTGCTGCTGCTGCTGCCCCTGGCTCCTCCTCTTCTTGGTCACACACTGCTGAACTCGGCCCTGGTGTGTCCTCAGGGATTGAGGCAATGAGGGTGCAATGCCTCTGTCCCAACATCTCATCCATGAAGACAAACCAGGGCCAAGTTTCAGCAGTGGGTTTCCCACTCACACCCTCACCTGTCCCAGGACACGTGCAATCCTAAAGGCAGAGCAAATTAACCATGGCTTGTTAACAACAACAGCACAATACATTTCAGCAAAGATGTGATCTCAACTTTCTTACTTTGTATTTTTAAAATCATATTCATGTTTAATTTAATTTATTTAGTTTTTTTTTTTTTTTTAATTGCAGTTTAATAAATTGAGCTGTCTGCTCCTTGCTCCCTGAAACAATTATTAAACTATTAGCACAAGTTTTGCCTCAGACCACCTGACAAATGAAGCCACGCGAAGGAGTTAAGGTGAAGTTTATAAGAAAGAAAAACTTGTGGCTTTTAACTGTGGTTTCACTAGCTATTTGAGTAAATGAAAACATAATACTTACATTTAAATGTGAATTTGCCGTCCACCAGCGAACTCTCGGCCGTCATTTTTTTTATTTTTTTTTTTATAAAAATGCTGTCGTCACCGCCGCGCGATGAATTATGGGGTAGGATAGTCCGCAAAGTGTCCATTTATGTATCCTTCCTTTCACGGGGAAACGAAGGGCGCATTTGGCGTCGCTTTAGCCTTCGTCGGGCCGCGATGACGCAACCGTCCTTCGAATACGGCCTTCGGAGGATGCAGAATTTAATTGGGACAGCCTTCATAGCGCCGCGGTGACGCAATCGGCCATCAAATGCGACCTCCGAAGTGTGCAGCCTTTGAATTGGGACATCCTTCGTCGCTCCGCTGTGACGTTTCGTCGCGCCGCTGTGACGCAATCGGCCTTCAAATACGGCCTTCGGAGGATGCAGACTTCACATTGGGACACAGCTCATGTAAGGCCCTGTCCCAAATGGCACACTCCGGACTTGTGGACTTCCTCAGAGTCCACACTTTGGTGACGTCATGTAGTGCAGACCTATAGGGCCCTTGGCGCGAGTCCACGAGGGCGCATTGAGAGGTATTTTTGGGACAGACTCGATCAGCACGCCGGAAATAACGGGCTGTTTTTTTTTTTTTTTTTTTTTTTTTTTTTTTTGCATTACAATGGAAATAATACAAAACAATGAACATGAACATGTGGGGATACAGAGAAAATGAAAGTAAATAATAACAGTAAATAAAATATTTTTACAATTTATATAAAATTTGTTCTATAATACAGGATATTTTCGAAGCTCTTTTATTGGAGGGGATTTTTTGAAGTGAAGAATAACTGTAAATCATAAGCAAAAAATTTGCAACTAGGTTTGAATTTAAGGTATCTTGCTTTGTGAATATGATATTTACCCATCGTACAGAAAAAGTTTAATATATCATCTAGCTTTTTATTTTCAGAGAAATCAGAGTGAAAAATAACCTTACTGACAGAAATATTACAGGCCTGGTTGTTGTTGGACAGGAGAAATCACATTTTTTGCGCTCCAACGTCTTATCTCCATGTCAACTACACAGCCTAATTTTACAGTTTTATATTTTGATATTGTGCATATCACCTGGGCATTAGACAATAGATACATCATGCTTATTTAAATGATGTATACAGTTGTACATAATAATACATAATGTTCCATTTGAACTAAGATTGCAATTTTAAAACATAATGAAAATGTGCATGAGTTTCAGATGAATTTACAGGTTTCAATATTCATACTATGTTTACATATGACTCAGTAAAGCCCTGACATTCGGTTCTATTTATTTAATGAATCATAATGCGATCGTATTATTAAACGCGCTATTATTATGTTTGAGACATCAACCACTGGTCGATGACCATAATGTTTGTATAAACTGTAGGTAACCACTGGTAAAATGTACATTTAGGTCATAAAAACCGTAATATTTTCTTCTCAGCCATGTCAACAATTATCCGCGAGTGAAATCTCCTCCCATCTGTTGTCTGATTGGCCTTTCGCAAGGATTCCTGGGTTGTTAAAGTGCGTGAAGCCTGCTTCTATGCGGGCTTCGCGGAAGACCGCTTCAAGGGTACAAAGGGGGCGCTGCTGAGCACACTTCAGAGCGGTAAAATGCTGAATGGGACAGCCTACGGACTCGTAGACTCAGCGAGCACGCGCAATTCAAGTCCACGAGACCGAAAGTCCGCATGAAGTGCGCCATTTGGGACAGGGCCTATGTATCGCTGCAGCCCGGAGACCTGCAGGTGGGAGGAGCTTACGTCGCAAGTGGGAGGAGCTTATGCCGCAAGTAGGAGGGATTTCAGAAATGTGCAAGTAGGAGGAGTTTACGCCGCAAGTGGGAGGAGCTTATGCGGAAATCCCCAAGCTGTCATTGCCGAGGACGGCGGTGAATGAGTATGGCAGGAAGTAGCGACAGTAATGAAAATAAACGATAAAATATTACATTCCTCATCATGGTCGGATTTCTTACAGCTTTGTTATTATTGTGTGTGTCCAATACCACTCACTGTCAATGATGAAGTCACGTCTTTACACCTTTTACCATACTTAAAGTGATGGTGTTTTAAATTCATCAGGCTGTAGGCCTTATTCAAGCATATTTCTGAATATTAGATATATATTCTACAATTCTACAGTATCAAGTAAATTAACATTAAAATGTGATGCAATTGGACTCAGTGAAGTGAATGTTTAAATACATGAAAAACATTTGGCTAATGTAAAAAAACAAAAACAAAGTTACCATCCATCTTTACTGCATAATTTTTTTAAATAGCAGACTAATGTTCTTCTGAACGTGTTACACATACATTACATTTAAATCTCAGGGTGGATAAATTATTTTTTTCAGTGAATAAAATCATGTACAAGTCACTCAGAATTGATTGCAAAAGTGTTTATTTTATTATTTTTAGTCTTTTTTGTTATTTGTAACACTATATCAGCTCATTAGAACTGATCTGCATGCAGTGAAAACTGCAAAATCCAGGGTGGAAGGTTTCTGAATAAATGCCATGGAGCTCGCCTCGCTTTCCCTTCCCAGCATAACCTGGTGGATACACAAGAAGCACAATAAGAACTAGGGTTTATAGTTGACATTGAACATTTACAAACATTAAGAATAATTTCTCAGCTCTGTAGGTCCATGCCATGCAAATGAATGGTGTCCAGATTTTTAAACTCCAAGGGATGACATAAGTAAATTAGATTTTTAGTTTTCCTTTAGACTAAGTTTATTCATCACCAATTTACACAAAACGTACCAGGTGTGCAGCATTTGTACTCAAACCCACACTCCAAACAAGTGGAGATTGAGTACATCCTCCAGAAGAGCTGTTTGTAGTGAGACGACTTATTTTTCCAGCATGCAACACCTGAGGTGAAAAAAAAAATATGAACATAACATTTAACATTATCAATGATGTTCTTGTTATGCATTTTATTTTTTAATGTCAATATTTACTTTCTAGCCATAAGAAGCACAATAACATGCGTTTCACATTTATTTCACTGATTGTTATGAGTAGGCTAATACATTTTATAAAATAATTATATTAAAACAAATGTTTCAATTACATTACATTACATTGTGGATTACGCAGAAAAAAGCATAACTACAATGAAAACAAGTTTTAAAAGAATTGCATGCATTGGACAATTAAGTTAGGAGTTGTATTCAAATATCAAATCCATTTACAAAACGTTTAAGACATTTACAATTTGAAAATCAATGCATTCCTAAAACGTACAAAAATTACACTGCCACAATACCTTATTATGGTCTTCACAATCCATAATCTGGAGAGCAAATTGTAGAAATGGAATGCAGAAAAGATCTTGTCATGCACGTTACAGATTTTGTAATTTGTGTGCTGCTAAAAAAACTACAGAAATTTATTTGGATACACTTTACCCTTATTCTTTTTTTAATACATCAAGACTAAAAACAGTGTACAAACGCCATTATGAAATGGTCTTTTTCAGAACTTATAATGCTTTTTTACAAAACTAAAAACTGTACAACAAGCTTACCCCTTCATCTCAACGGCACGCTGACATGTGAAAGCGGTTTTCTTCTTTGTTTTCTGATGGATCGCAACAAAACTTACACATTACCGCCACCAACTGTGGAGCATAAACCAATAGCTACTACAACACAGGTGATACTAAATAAACCAATCAAAATCCTCTGGAAGTTTGTACAGCCCACTTGCGGCTAAAGCTCCACCCACTTGCTGCTAACCCACCCATTTGCAGCTGGCTCCGACCTCCGTTTATACCAAGCGGCTCCCCGTCTCTCTCTTGAAACCAACACGGAAGTGAGTTAAACTGCAATTCATTAACTGGCCGCTTGGCCTGGCTGCAGAAGTGAGTCAAATCTGTATCTCCCCCATGTTAAAATTACCAACTTTACAGCAGAAAAAAACATGTTTACAGCCTGGTTCTCTCTGTGGCTTTGGTCTATACAGCTAATTTTGCCCTTCATAACAACTGTGAGGGGGGTGAATTTTTTTATAACTCATCCGTTTAGTTGATTAATATTTAAATTTAAGGGTGTGGCCACTTGAGTGACAGGTGGATTCCCGCTGATGTCAATGCTAGCCGTTTGTCTGCTGTTAGCCGTCACTTCACCTCAGCAAATGTTGCTGCTGAACTTGCCTTCTCTGCAGTGTTTGTGCTTTTTTTCGGGATTATTTCATAAGTTAATACTTGGGTACAAAGCCCACGTCTTTGGATTCAGTCGTTGTCGTCGAGTATCGTTTGAGAGAACAACCAGCGCTGTATTTCAGTTGTTTTCCTCTGTGAACATGCACTAATGGATGTCTGACAATTTCGTTGCTTTTTGGGGTTTTCAAATTTAAAACGTCAATAAAGGCTCGTTCGTTCTGCTCTCACGGAACAGATGGATTATAATATGCTTATGTACCGTCAGATGAAATCATGCAGGCGTCGGCGCTTTCTCCGTCCGTGCAATAAATGCACATCCATGAATGAGCGCGGATTTTCTAGCGCATTTACTTGCACTTCAAAGGCAATATATCTATGGTTTAACGGTTTAACCCATTTGAGAGGCGGCCAAAATCAGAATTTAAAATGGACTGAATAAGCTCTCCACGAACTTGAGCGATGCCGCGCTGACGGACCATGAAAGAGTGACTGACATGTATGCACATAAATCACTGTCACACACAAACACTCTCGAAGTAATACACAGTCTCACTTGTGGCCATATATTTTAACTATTATAATATTTCGAAGGGCAAAAACAGGAACTTTTAATTGGCTTTACATCATCAGCTAACTCGATCACGTCGAGCTAGGTGATTTCAGATAGCCAGGCTCATATCTATGGCCAGGCTCCTCAGCTCCACTCACGCCCCGCCTGTTTGCCTATTTTCTGTTATCCGGGAGTGACGCGAGGCCAAGATGGCGACGGCCGGCTCCGCCTAGCTACTTTAGGCTTCAAAAAAGCTCTTCAGAAACCTACGGGTGACGTCACGGACACTACGTCCATATTTTTTTACAGTCTATGGTTTATACCCTACTCAGACACTTTGCTTGTTATGATACGGAATATCCGCGAAAGTCTTATCTCATTTCACACATATTTTGTTTCTGTGTTGATTCTATATTAAAATGTCAATACAATGTAATGTATTTTCTCTGGCTCTTGATTTTGTTCCGTTATTATGCTTGTTGTCATCTGTTGACGTTGTACAAGCAGAATCATGTGGCGGACGCGGTTGGTCGGTGTGGTATTAGTCCCGCCCCTCCTCCACTGTGATTGGACGGTTGGGTAAAAAGTGACAGTGATGAGCGCTGCGTTTTACTAAAAGTTGAACATTCTTCAACTCTCGGCGACCAGTAAAAAACGCCGAACGCTCAGCGCTTCAGCGTGAAAAAGACGCTCAGCGCCTCGTTACGCTCATGGCGTTTTAAAAACGCGGCGCTCCCATTGAAAACAATTGAAAAAACACGCCAGCCGCGAGTAAAAACGCTTTGGTGGACACACGGCCTAACTCCTTCGCGTGGCTTCATTTGTCAGGTGGTCTGAGGCAAAACTTGTGCTAATAGTTTAATAATTGTTTCAGGGAGCAAGGAGCAGACAGCTCAATTTATTAAACTGCAATAAAAAAACTAAAAAAAAAACTAAATAAATTAAATTAAACATGAATATGATTTTAAAAATACAAAGTAAGAAAGTTGAGATCACATCTTTGCTGAAATGTATTGTGCTGTTGTTGTTAACAAGCCATGGTTAATTTGCTCTGCCTTTAGGATTGCACGTGTCCTGGGACAAGTGAGGGTGTGAGTGGGAAACCCACTGCTGAAACTTGGCCCTGGTTTGTCTTCATGGATGAGATGTTGGGACAGAGGCATTGCACCCTCATTGCCCCAATCCCTGAGGACACACCAGGGCCGAGTTCAGCAGTGTGTGACCAAGAAGAGGAGGAGCCAGGGGCAGCACCAGCAGCACCGAGTAGGGTATAAACGGAGGTCGGAGCCAGCTGCAAATGGGTGGGTAGCAGCAAGTGGGTGGAGCTTTAGCCGCAAGTAGGCTGTACAAACTTCCAGAGAATTTTGATTGGTTTATTTAGTATCACCTGTGTTGTAGTAGCTATTGTTTTATGCTCCACAGTTGGTGGCGGTAATGTGTAAGTTTTGTTGCGATCCATCAGAAAACAAAGAAGAAAACCGCTTTCACATGTCAGCGTGCCGTTGAGATAAAGGGGTAATTGTTGTACAGTTTTTAGTTTTGTAAAAAAGCATTATAAGTTCTGAAAAAGACCATTTCATAATGGCGTTTGTACACTGTTTTTAGTCTTGATGTATTAAAAAAAGAATAAGGGTAAAGTGTAGCCAAATACATTTCTGTAGTTTTTTTAGTAGCACACAAATTACAAAATCTGTAACGTGCATGACAAGATCTTTTCTGCATTCCATTTCTACAATTTGCTCTCCAGATTATGGATTGTGAAGACCATAATAAGGTATTGTGGCAGTGTAATTTTTGTACGTTTTAGGATTTGATATTAGAATACAACTCCTAACTTAATTGTACAATGCATGCAATTCTTTTAAAACTTGTTTTCATTGTAGTTATGCTTTTTTCTGCGTAATCCACAATGTAATGTAATGTAATTGAAACATTTGTTTTAATATCATAATTATTTTATAAAATGTATTACTCATAACAATCAGTGAAATAAATGTGAAACGCATGTTATTGTGCTTCTTATGGCTAGAAAGTAAATATTGACATTAAAAAATAAAATGCATAACAAGAACATCATTGATAATGTTAAATGTTATGTTCATATTTTTTTCTCACCTCAGGTGTTGCATGCTGGAAAAATAAGTCGTCTCACTACAAACAGCTCTTCTGGAGGATGTACTCAATCTCCACTTGTTTGGAGTGTGGGTTTGAGTACAAATGCTGCACATGTAACCGTATGCTTCTGTCTGCGTTGTGTTGTGAATTAAGTGCAAAAGAAGACAGGAGAGCGCCGGATTGGGTCTGCATAAGAGAATATATTTTTATAAACAGGCCGTCACGCCAGCTTCAGCTCGATCACAGTGACACTCAGTTCGGGAGAAAGGCAGAAAAAAATGGAAAAGAAAAAGCAAAGAAAACAAAAGCACAGAGACGGAGAAAACGCAGTAACTCCATACACTTAAACATGAAAACCGATCATATAAACTTAAACAAAAATAGGGTTTGTCAATGCATACCTGCATAAGAGAATATATTTTTATAAACAGGCCGTCACGCCAGCTTCAGCTCGATCACAGTGACACTGCCAAACAAAAAATAACATTCCCAAATATTGTATACCTATCTTACATCTGTAAATAAAATAAATAAAGACAACTTAAACATCGTGTGTGTGACTTATTTTCAACCAATGCTAACAACTAATCGGTAGCATGGAATACAGCATACCTCAGTTCGGGAGAAAGGCAGAAAAGACCGCTCAATTATCAATACAGCGGATATAGCTGCCTGGACCGAACCACTTTGTTGTAAAGAGGAGGGGGGAAACGGTCGAACCATCACCTCTTTACAGACCCTTTTTAATGAATTTAATGAATATAAACAATTGTGTAAATAATAGTAGAACATCCTTAAATGAATAATAACAGAAAAATCTTGTGAAATAAATAAAACCATTTTAACCTCGTTACACTCACCCCCACTGATTTCACTAGATTTTACGTAACATCATGAAAAGAGTAATACATCAAAAAGAACCAAAAGAAAATAACAAAAAAAAATCATGCCCAAAACACTCGACTCTACAGTTCGAGGACTCAGCAATCAGGTGTAACCCTCAAACATGAAGACTGAAGAAAGTCTACCAACATTATTGCTGTCCACAGAAGGACTAGGAAAGACAAAGGTTAGCTACTCCTTTACCTAACCATAGGAAGACATGCCATATACACATCTTATCGACAGATTACATCCAAGATTGCATAATTGTCTATTTTAATAGACTACACACAAATGTGCATTATTCCTTTTTTTTCAAGGACACTTAAAGTGTGAAAAAAAAACAAAAAAAACAAAAAAAACAATAATAACAACACAAGAACTCTGTATCAACTCATTTCGTTTTCTCCAAACAAGGTCGACAAAACAAATAGGTTATATATAGTCTGAATGAGCCTATTTAACGGCTTAACTAGTCTTTGAGCCTATTTAACGGCTTTACTAGTCTTAATGAGCCATACACTACTACATATTAACCCTCTTAAACAAAATAGAAAACAGAAAAGAATAGACATAGTCTGAATGAGCCTATTTAACGGCTATACCAGTCTGAATGAGCCTATTTAACGGCTATACCAGTCTTAACAGACTGTACACTATTATATATTAACCCTCTTAAACAAAATAGAAAACAGAAAATGTATCAATAGAAATCCTAACAACAACAGAACAAAAACAAAAAAAAATATATACAAGAATAAGTAACCATCTACCAATTACTCATAGTATCATTTTCTTTTACCCAAAAAGATTCTTAACAAATTGACTAGACATAGTCTGAATGAGCCTATTTAACGGCTTTACAAGTCTGCCATGTCTAGTACGATAACCCTCACTCTGATCAGGCCTTTCCACTGACAACTCCTTTCCAAAGGTAGATGGTTGTACAGAAGGGGAAGGCTCATTAACCAGGCTTTCTTCGTGAACTACCTTACTCTCAGTGACATTCTCCTCACTCAAATTGACACCTTTCGCTGAATCATCCTGATTCCCATTCCTTAATTCAGAGAGGTCACAACCGCGTTTATCATCGCCCACATGGAAGTCAACACCAGTAACCCTAACATCACACTCACTGGTAGCAGATGTTACCAACTCCCCCTCAACTTCTACAACATCACCTTCGTGAACAGTTTCCTCACACATCACATTCTGCTCATCCAATTCATCTCTGTATGCTACAGAACCACCAGAGCTGCTAGAGAGGTCAGCAACCCACTGAGTAGTCCTTTCTTCTGCAACCTGCTCAAAACTAGAGTCCTCAGTTTCATCACCACTCACACTGGATAACTGTTCCTTGACAGTGTCTGCATCAAGCAAAGGCAGAAAATCAACCGGCATAATCAGATTCCTATGAACAGTTTTAACAACACCCGAAGGGCTTCTGAGTTTGTACGTGTTCATCGAGGGATTTTTGTCAATCACTACATAAACTGTACTCTCCCAACGATCTGCCAGTTTCTTTTTACCTCTTTCGCCTTTGTTGGCTAGTAAAACTCTTTGCCCAATGTCAACTGACTGGCCTTTACTCCTTTTGTTATACATTTCTGCTTGTTTGTGTTGTTGTTTTTCTGAATGTGACTGTGCAAGTTTCATAGCTTCACAAAGGTCTCGCTTGAGTGACTGCACATACTTATCAATGTCAACTGTTTCTCCACTCAAAAGTACAGGTTCAAACATCAGGTCAACGGGTAGTCTCGGAGTACGGCCGTACATGAGAAAGAAAGGTGAAAAACCCGTAGTTTCATGAACTGTACAATTATATGCAAAAGTCAAGGTGTTCAACATTTGCGGCCATCTGACTTTAGATCTGGGGGGCAGTGCACGGATCATGTTACCAAGAGTACGGTTCAGTCGTTCCACCTGGCCATTGCCCATTGGATGGTACGGTGTGGTGTGCGTTTTGTCAATACCAGCCAACTGACACAGCTCCGCAATCAATAGACTCTCAAAATTGGCGCCCTGGTCAGAGTGAATGCTAACAGGAAAACCATACACGCAAAAGAAGTTATTCCAAAGAACCCGTGCCACTGTCTTTGCAGATTGATTAGGGCAAGGATATGCACACGCCAACTTCGTGAAATGGTCAGTGACGACTAAAACATCAACAGACTTATTGTTGTTGTCCTCAGCTGACCAAAAGTCTATACAGACTAATTCGAGCGGCGACGAAGTGGTGATGGAAACTAATGGGGCCCTAGCCTCAGGCTCTGGAGCTTTGCTCACAATGCATCTCTTACAGTTGTGTACGTAATCCTTGACATCTTTCTCCATTGTATCCCAATAAAACCTCTGTCTGGCCAACCCCAATGAGCGCTGCTGACCCTGATGGCCCGCATCATCATGAATGCCTTTCAATACTGCCATTCGGAGCGATTCCGGCACAACATATTGGTAAGCTTTCTGTTTGGTCACTGGGTGCTTGGAAACACGATACACTATCCCTAGGCGCATGGTCAGTTTACCCCACTGTCTCAATATCCTTAACGTTCCACGTGATTCATGAACTTTTTCGCGCCTAGAGGGGCGACGACCGCGGTCAATGAAAAACTTGACCCGACCCACAACACCATCATTGACTTGTTTGGTAAGAAGTTCATCATGAGTGAAAACGGGAACCGGGTTCTGCCCCACTGCAACAAGAGATTCCAAGTACTGCACATGAGAAATAGCTCTTATAGTACCTGCATCTTCCCAATGCTGATGGGTCCGCATGACAGCAGAAACCTCATCACTGCACACATGTACACTTCCTGTAGTACACACAGCTTTCACGGTAGCGTCTCCAGTGCCAATCTGAGCAGTCACACCCCTCATCTCAGGAAGCTCCGCCGAGAGCCGAAACATATTCTGAACTTCATCCGTTTTGAAATTGTCAGCCTGCTTAAGAAGGGTGGAATACGGAGCTCTAGTTAGTCTGTGCAAAATTTTTGACTGCACAAAAGGCTCTCTGCTGAGGGCATCAGCCACCACATTTCTAGGGCCTGGAATATACTGGATGTCGAAGTCAAACGGTGCTAACTGCGCTACCCAGCGCTGCTCGCAGGCATCCAACCTGGGCTTGGTCAGTATGTACTTCAAGGGATTGTTGTCGGTCCACACAGTGAACCTGTGACCACGCAACCAATGGCTAAATTTATGACAAATTGCCCATTTCATCGCGAAAAATTCAAGGCGATGTGCTGGATATTTTGCCTGAGCATGATTTAGAGATTTGCTGGCAAAAGCTATTGGTTGTGCTCTGTCACTGTTGTGATGAACTTGCGACAATACTGCACCAAGTCCAGATGTAGACGCATCAACGGATAAAATGAACGGCTTACTAAAGTCAGGGTGAGCCAAAAGTACTTCCTCAACGAGTGCTGCCTTAAGATTCTGAAATGCCTGTTTACACTCCTGAGTCCAATCATTTGGGACAAGTTTGCGGGACAGCGAAGGCCTTTTCCTACTTTTTGAATGCCGAGGCCTTTTCTGACCACCAGTCAGAGCAAACAAGGGTTTGGCCAGTACAGAACAGTTTTCAATAAAATGCTGGTAGTAGATAACCATGCCTAAAAAGGAACGTATTTTGGAAGGAGATGGAGTGACACCATCTAACTCCATCAAATCAGCCTCTTCAACCTTGACTATCGCTTCTATTTTATCCGGATCCCTCGAAATTCCATGTTGGGAAATTACATGACCTAGAAATTTAACTGAGCGCCTCAAAAACTGACATTTTGAAGGTGAAAGTTTCAGGTTATGCTCCTTCAGACGTTGAAATACCATCTCCAAACGGGCTAAGCTCTCTTCTTCAGACTTCGCAAATACCAACAAATCATCAAGGTAACACAGAAGACTCAAAAAGTTCTGGTCACCGAATATGGTAAGCATCATTCGCATAAACGTGGCTGGGCTATTACACAGACCCTGCGGGAGACGATTGTATTCGTGCAATCCTAACGGTGACGAAAACGCAGTATACTTTTTGTCAAGCTCATGTAGGGGTATGTTGTAATAGCCAGCCGTCAAGTCCATGGTACTAAAGAACATGTTTCCCCCCAACGCAGCCAGGACGTCGCTCTGATGTGGAAGCGGATGGGCATCTTTAACAGTTCTGGCATTAAGCCATCTGAAGTCCGTGCAGATTCGTAGATCGCCGTTCTTTTTCCACACGAGAACCAAGGGAGAGGCAAATTCACTACAAGATTTACGAATTATGTCTTTTTCCTCCATCTCATCCAAGGTCTCTTTCAATTTGTGATAATGAGCAGGCGATATTCTACGATATGGTAACCTGAATGGTCGGTCGTCTGTTAGTCTAATACGATGGCAGAAATCCTGTGCCTCACCACAATCTAGATGATTTCTCGAGAAGACAGACTCATAGGCCCCAATCAAATCAACAAGTCTCTCTTTACACTGCACAGAAACTTCACAGCCACCAATTGGAATGGAGCTAAGCCCTAGCTTTTCCAGCTTATCATTCACATCACAGATGTCACTACACACGCTTCTTGCAGTGAGGCTACCACAGGAACTTCGCACTTTCCCCACGTTTTGATGAACAGTCAGAGTGTCGGACAACTGATCAAAATCCTCTAAAGCAACGCAGGGAAAAACATCTGCAATTTTCGAATTTCTGCGTAGAGTTATTTCTGCATTAGTGGGGTTGATAATCTTCATGGGTAGCCACCCATCTCCCCACAATGGAGAAACTATTCGCCCAACCATAATCCGTCTGTTCACACATGGTGATGTACAAGGCTCAACGATAACTGTACTGCCAGCTGATAACACGGTACCCGAGGGTAAACGACCCCACACCAAATGTTCAGTCATAGGCTGAAGAGTTACAGCACCTTTTAACTTCAAAGTTCCGACCTTGTCTGGGATGGACTCCCCACGCCATCTCTCCAGGTTAGACAGAAGACGAAGAAACTGGCTACTGTCACTCTGGCCCGGTGCATCAGGTTTACTCATAACACGCCAAAATCCATCATTTGACTTGAAATGTCGTATAAGTGGCTTAAGCACATTAGTACCCAAAACAATGGGATCAATCTGTCCTTCAACAAACAGGACTGGGACTAAAAACTTGTACCCATAAACTTCAAGTTTCAAATCGCATAGCCCTAAAGGACTGGTTTGTTTACCCCCACAACCCACTAGAATAATATCCGCTGGAACCAGCATGTCATCTGTCATCACACCTGCTTGTTTTAACATGGGTATTATAGCAGCACTGATGGTAGTCGCCATTGACCCAGTATCCAACATTCCTTTCAACTCAACTTTATTCTGCACTAAAATATTAGTGTAGAACAAACTTTCATTTTGAGCTGTTCTCATGGTGTTTTGCAAGATTACTTTGCTAGACTTTGGGACATTTTCACAAACGAAAGCATATACAGACTCAATGTCATCACTATCAAAGGAGGTTGAACTCATGTGCCTACCATCGCCCTCCTCCAGATGTAGGCTCAATAGTTTCCCTGAGGGGGCTTTTGACTGTGACCATCGACAGCAGCAGTCGAGCTGTTCGGTCTAACCTGTGAAGCAGACATCTCACACATGTCACGTGTATGTCCAGGAAGGTAGCAAGTGAAACACAATTTGTGCAATCTACAGTGAGCAACTGTGCTGTGGTCAAGACTCTGACAGACCCTACACACCTGCGGTCTCTTAACATTCGGTTTACGATGCACGACTGCTTTGGAGGACTGTGCGTTACATGTCAATGCTTTCTCCAGCATATTTAGTATCCTATCCATTGTGTTACTTTCACATGTTGGATTATCAGGCTCAACTGGGACTTGGGTTCTACCAGGTGGTGTACCACCCACATCAGGAATGACAGGACTAACTGTTTGTTGTGAGACTTGACACTCGTATACTTTGCGGTCTCTTACAAATTCATCTAAGCGGTCCTGTACCTCTGCAGCGGTCCACTCACGCTGTGGTTTGCTCAAGAACATCATGGAGAGACCTTTATCAGGACAATTACGTATGAACATAACTGCAAGCTCCATGTCCCGGTTTTGCAATGTTCTGCCCTCACTTTTAAGATGCTGTTCAGCTAGGTCAGCGGCTTTGTTTAATCTGATCCAATAATCAAAAGGACCCTCATTTTGATATGGTTTCGTAGCATAAAAATCAGCCATAGGAAGACCTGTGGATATCACACCCCCAAAGTGCTGTTTGAGGACGCGGAACACCATATCTACATCACCAGTCCTAGAGACTGAGGCGCTATTGCGCAACCATATCTGAATGACATCCCTTGCACGGCCCATCAATTTGTTTATGACTTCATCAATGCGCTCTAGACCAGAATAATTCCCTTTTTCAAGGTAAGCTCTCATCAACTCTTCCCATTCAAAGACTGAACACTTATCTGAACTGTCACCACGGAAGTATGGTGGCTCTCTACCACTTTTCAGTACAAGGTTCATCTTTGAAGCATCAATGATGGTGGTACCGCACTGAGTCACTTGTGAGCACCTCTGACAGTCATTAAACGAAGTTGATGTAGGTAACTGACTGCTAGAAAACAAGCTGGCTTTAATCGACTGACTGATATCAGAGCTCAGTTGTTTTACCTGTTCATTAGATAGTACTACCGTAGGTTCTGATAAACTCATTTCGAGTGGAGGTATATCGTGAGATACTGGAGTAGAAAAATGTACTCTGTTAGCATCATAATCAGTGCTATTCAACTTCCCAGGAGTACACGGAACACTAAATGGCAAAACCCCTCTGCCTCTACCCAAATGATAGCCACCAAAATAACTGGTATCCTTGTTAGAGTGCATCATTCATTACCATACTTAAAAAAAAAATAAAAAAAAAATGAAATAAAATAAAACTTTCACAGCTGAATAATAAAACTTTTATCAAATAAAAACTTTTTTTCTGATTTTACCCCTAATAAATTGATTAATCACTTAAACCATTTAACCTGCTATCAAATCAAATCTATATCTGTTTGATACCTCTTACTCTTGCTGGTTCAAAAATACTGTAAGCTTAGTTCATGTGTCTCTTCGGTGAACTGGTAAAACGGCAAAGTCCGGCGTCTTCTTAACCTCTGCAACAGCAGTCTGTGCGTCCCCTCAATGAAACGGAAAAACGGTGCGATCCGACGTCTTCTAATCTCCGTGCAGCATTCCGCGCGTCCCCACGATGAAGCAGGAAAGCGGTGAAATCCGACGTCTTCTAATCTCCGTGCAGCATTCCGCGCGTCCCCACGATGAAGCAGGAAAGCGGTGAAATCCGACGTCTTCTAATCTCCGTGCAGCATTCCGCGCGTCCCCACGATGAAGCAGGAAAGCGGTGAAATCCGACGTCTTCTAATCTCCGTGCAGCAACCTCGGGAGTTCGGCAGCCGCTGAACAATCGAACGGGTCACGTCACCAGTGTAACCGTATGCTTCTGTCTGCGTTGTGTTGTGAATTAAGTGCAAAAGAAGACAGGAGAGCGCCGGATTGGGTCTGCATAAGAGAATATATTTTTATAAACAGGCCGTCACGCCAGCTTCAGCTCGATCACAGTGACACTCAGTTCGGGAGAAAGGCAGAAAAAAATGGAAAAGAAAAAGCAAAGAAAACAAAAGCACAGAGACGGAGAAAACGCAGTAACTCCATACACTTAAACATGAAAACCGATCATATAAACTTAAACAAAAATAGGGTTTGTCAATGCATACCTGCATAAGAGAATATATTTTTATAAACAGGCCGTCACGCCAGCTTCAGCTCGATCACAGTGACACTGCCAAACAAAAAATAACATTCCCAAATATTGTATACCTATCTTACATCTGTAAATAAAATAAATAAAGACAACTTAAACATCGTGTGTGTGACTTATTTTCAACCAATGCTAACAACTAATCGGTAGCATGGAATACAGCATACCTCAGTTCGGGAGAAAGGCAGAAAAGACCGCTCAATTATCAATACAGCGGATATAGCTGCCTGGACCGAACCACTTTGTTGTAAAGAGGAGGGGGGAAACGGTCGAACCATCACCTCTTTACAGACCCTTTTTAATGAATTTAATGAATATAAACAATTGTGTAAATAATAGTAGAACATCCTTAAATGAATAATAACAGAAAAATCTTGTGAAATAAATAAAACCATTTTAACCTCGTTACACACACCTGGTACGTTTTGTGTAAATTGGTGATGAATAAACTAGTTAGTCTAAAGGAAAACTAAAAATCTAATTTACTTATGTCATCCCTTGGAGTTTAAAAGTTCTGGGGTCTCATTTATAAAACTGTGCGTAGGAACCTTACTAAAAGTGTACGTGCGCCCGAAAGCCAAAAATGGCGTACGCAAAAAAATATTCAGATTTATAAAAGCGTGCGTACGCCAGAACCTGCGCAGAATTCACTTTATAAGTCCCAGTCAGCGGAAGATTGTGCGCACATGCGTCTCCACCCCGAAATAACCATATATGGAGCTTACAACGCCTAGTTTTACTATGCAGATCCTCATCTGCATATCATTTGCATATGATTATTCATCCACGTGATAACGTTTAACGGTACAAGACACATTAGGCTACATTGATAAAAATCAAGTAGTTGCCTATCCTTGCCTTGTTTTTGAATACATAAATCAAATAGTGTAAAATACATTCCAGAGAAAGTTTTTCTCAATCTTTTCCACTGGCCGAATTTTATTTTTAATTGATTTATATTTTTAATGGAAACAGATAGGCCTTGGGCATTATTTGCACGAAACTATTTTCTCAGACAATCTGGTATTATCATGATAAGCAATTATCTCTGTGGTTAAAACATTAAAACACAGCATGCCAGAGGAAAAGTGTTCAAAAACATCGCATCCACAACAAATATTTCTATTGACTTAATTTGAATATAAAAATGTTGTAACTTCTCAGTAATGATTTCATGTTTAAGTGCTTAACTCCATTATTTTGAATGGCATATTTAATCTAAATGTTTATATCAGAAGTAAAACATAGTTTAAATCATTATTTGATTTATTTAAACTGTTATTTGCGTCAGTTTCACCAAACGGCCCAACGCGCTCGCTGGCGCGGACATTTAAGAAGGGATGGATATTTGCTTCAAGTGACAGGCTTGGTGAGTGAAATTATATTTGTATTATCTATGTTTAATTTCTTTAGATTTTCTGTCTAAAAGTGACCAAAAAGACACTTAACTCCAGCTCACCATCGGTGTCGCCAATTCCCTTTGTCTCCAGACTGTGCGTACGCACGGCTCAAAGTTTGCTTAAAGGTGCGCACATTCTCCCGTCAAGTTTGTTTTTTATAGATCACAACCTTTGCGTGGGAACTGGCGTACGTACGTTTCCAGCCCCGTTTTGTGCGTACGCACGCTTTATAAATGAGACCCCTGGACACCATTCATTTGCATGGCATGGAGCTACAGAGCTGAGAAATTATTCTTAATGTTTGTAAATGTTCAATGTCAACTATAAACCCTAGTTCTTATTGTGCTTCTTGTGTATCCACCAGGTTATGCTGGGAAGGGAAAGCGAGGCGAGCTCCAGGGCATTTATTCAGAAACCTTCCACCCTGGATTTTGCAGTTTTCACTGCATGCAGATCAGTTCTAATGAGCTGATATAGTGTCCTTACAAATAACAAAAAAAAAGACTAAAAATAAAAAAATAAAATAAACACTTTTGCAATCAATTCTGAGTGAGTTGTACATGATTTTATTCATTGAAAAAAATAATTTATCCACCCTGAGATTTAAATGTAATGTATGTGTAACACGTTCAGAAGAACATTAGTCTGCTATTTAAAAAAATTATGCAGTAAAGATGGATGGTAACTTTGTTTTTGTTTTTTTACATTAGCCAAATGTTTTTCATGTATTTACACATTCACTTCACTGAGTCCAATTGCATCACATTTTAATATGTTCATTTACTTGATACTGTAGAATATATATCTAATATTCAGAAATATGCTTGAATAAGGCCTACAGCCTGATGAATTTAAAACACCATCACTTTAAGTATGGTAAAAGGTGTAAAGACGTGACTTCATCATTGACAGTGAGTGGTATTGGACACACACAATAATAACAAAGCTGTAAGAGATCAGACCATGATGAAGAATGTAATATTTTATCGTTTATTTTCATTACTGTCGCTACTTCCTGCCATACTCATTCACCGCCGTCCTCGGCAATGACAGCTTGGGGATTTCCGCATAAGCTCCTCCCACTTGCGACGTAAACTCCTCCTACTTGCACATTTCTGAAATCCCTCCTACTTGCGGCATAAGCTCCTCCCACTTGCGGCGTAAGCTCCTCCCACCTGCAGGTCTCCGGGCTGCAGCGATACATACATGGCAGCACCAGCACCAGCACCACGATGAAGGCGAGACAGAGAGGACGAATTTTTGGACTTGATTAGAGAAGACATGGGACTGCAGAGGCGAGGAGAGCACAGGACAGGCTGTTTTCTCTTCTTGAAAGAATGATTGAGAAATATGTATGTGTATATATATATATATATATTCTTTAACTTTTTTCACTTATATTTTTTAAAAGGAAAAAAAATTCTGCAACTTTAAATGTGTAAATAAAAGAGAATTCATTGCTCTGGACATTGTTTATTTTTGTAATGACAGTCATAATTTCTACATGAAACAAATTCTTCTATAACGTTTTTCCCCGAACTATTTACAACATACGTTAAACATCTCAAAATCAACATAAACATTTAAATTTACAGTACATAAAATAAGAAAAATTATGTAGACTTTTATTCGGCTGAGTGGGAGACCCTGGTGTGCTGCTGGACCGAGATGGGCTCCACAATAGAGACCCTGGTAAGGCTTCTGCTGGTGGGACATCATCTGGCACAGTCTCCAGAGTGTTTGACTGCATATTTCCACTATCCACTAAGTTGTCTACCAACAGGTTTGCAGGGCTGACTCATGGAATAAATATTGAGATACTTTATTACACTAAAGTGCTTTTAATAACCATACCGCATTGGGGAAAAACTATTAGTCATATATTTCAAACCTTAGTTAAGCAAAATTATCTTGCATACTCTAATTTATTTATTTATTTATTTATTTAGAAAAACAGGGACAGCGTACAATAAACATTAACCTCAAGGGGAGAGATGCATAGTACCAGGTTTTAGCTCAAGAGCTAATTTCCACCCGTAGTCCCTGGGCAGGCTGATGTTATAATAAAATACATAATACATCATACATACATGAATAATGAAATTTACATTGACCAAATAAATAATAAAAGTCTTCATATGCACAACAATCAGATCTTCACACCTTTCATGTACTTTAATGTACTTAAGGTATCAAGAGTAAAAGTAAAGGAATTCTGGAGGAAAAAAACCTTGTCAGGGTTTTTATGATGGTTCTGCTTTTATATTACTGCATATGTTGCATTTTACTTCTGAATATTTTCAAGGTTGATACATTTAAACTATGTACTTTTGTGTAGTTTATTGTAAAACAATGCATCATTGTAAAATAACAATTTTGAAGAGTTGCTGACCTGTGTGGGAAAATCACTTCGAGTATTAACGAAGTAGTTCCTTACACACCACCACTGTATTTTGAATATTAAAGTAAATGTAGGCCTATTGTCACAATATTAACAAATTGTTGCTAACTACAGCTCCGTCCCATTTCAAAGGGAGCATCTGAAGCGCTCGGATTGTTCTTGTCGCCTAGCAACAGTGACTGACAGCTGCCGATGAAGAGCGGGAGTAACATTCGCACTGGACTTTTTATATTCAACTGAGTTTTATATTCAAATAGGGTTGATGGTCCAAGGTCCATTTATGTGCATAATAAAAAATAATACACTACAAAATCGCATCAAGGTAAATGAACATTTGAATCTTTGGCTAAGCCGAAAGTACATGACCTGAAACATCCTTAATAATACCATGTCCTCCAGTAAAATATAAAACGTAAAAATGACAATAGCCAATTTTGGCTCCATAGCTGTTTACTCAATTATATCAAATGAATTATCAGGATGGCAGCATACTCTCGCACCGTTGCTTGCCGCCTGGAGCGGTAATCGGGAACACCTGGCTGCACAATTAGGAAATCCTACGAAGGCTACACGGTGTGTCGTTCGGAGGACGCATAGGCTGCATCGTTTGAAGTCCGCAGCCTTCGAAGGATGCAGTCTTCACATTGGGACACAGCTATGGAGTGTCTCGGTCTCAACCGTCTCAACTGAAAAAACGCTGCGCTGCCAAAACGCTCTCAAGCGCCCACAGCTGAGCGTTTTTAGCAGAGCGCCTAGCGTTTTCAGCTGACTAAAAACGCTTTGGTGGACACACGGCCTTAAGGTGAAGTTTATAAGAAAGAAAAACTTGTGGCTTTTAACTGTGGTTTCACTAGCTATTTGAGTAAATGAAAACATAATACTTACATTTAAATGTGAATTTGCCGTCCACCAGCGAACTCTCGGCCGTCATTTTTTTTATTTATTTTTTTATAAAAATGCTGTCGTCACCGCCGCGCGATGAATTATGGGGTAGGATAGTCCGCAAAGTGTCCATTTATGTATCCTTCCTTTCACGGGGAAACGAAGGGCGCATTTGGCGTCGCTTTAGCCTTCGTCGGGCCGCGATGACGCAACCGTCCTTCGAATACGGCCTTCGGAGGATGCAGAATTTAATTGGGACAGCCTTCATAGCGCCGCGGTGACGCAATCGGCCTTCAAATGCGACCTCCGAAGTGTGCAGCCTTTGAATTGGGACATCCTTCGTCGCTCCGCTGTGACGTTTCGTCGCGCCGCTGTGACGCAATCGGCCTTCAAATACGGCCTTCGGAGGATGCAGACTTCACATTGGGACACAGCTGTTGACAGTAGAATGCTAAAGAGGAGCCTTGCCTAGCCTCTGAAGGAAGTGACTTGGAAGGACCAGTCCTGCCAAGGAAGTATCCTTGACATTGAGAAACACCTCGTATTCGAAGGCCGGTTGCGTCATCGCGACGCGACGAAGGCTACCCTGATTCAAAAGCGACGCCAAATGCGCCCTTCGTGTCCTCGTGAAAGGAAGGATACATAAATGGACACTTAGCGGCCTATCCTACCCTACCCTATTCTACCCCATAAGTCATTGCGCGCCGTTGACAACAGCATTTATTTATTTATTTTTAAAGGGGGTCGAGACTAGAGATCGGTGGTGGACAGCAAATTCAAATTTAAATGTAAGTATAGGCCTTTTCAGAATGTTTGTAAACAATAGGCGGCGAGTAACTTCGGGTGGCAGAACGCGAGCGGCTTCCACTGACTTAAGCCGCTTTTCCACCGAAATTACCCGGAACAATTTGTCCCAGGAACTTTTTTCCCAGGAACCTTTTTTGCCCCAGACCGGTTGCTTTCTGCGTTTACACCGCGGTCTAAAGTACCGGGAAGGTAAACTGCGCGCAACTGCTCCTCCCAGTCTGCGACGGACAGTAATCAGTTTTGAGCGCCACATTTATAAGTATGGAGGAGATTCAAACTGTGCTGCAGTTATTGGTTTACTAACGAGGTAGGCTAATTAACATAACAAAATAGACGAGCACTGATACTAAAGCGTGTTCAGAAAGCTCGTATGCGTATAAAATTAGACAAGGTACGTTGTGAGATGACTGGGACGAACGCGCAAAAATTTCCTTTTGCGCAAATACTCTTAAAAAAAGCCTGAACCCCGTCTATCAATCATAAATAGTGACAGTCTTGTAAATAGTTGTTTGTTACCAACCTCAATGCGCTATTTCAATCCTGTTATAGTAAATTTGTAACATGGTTTGCCTTGCAATAGATGACAATGTGTAAACATAATGACTTAATATTAAAAGCTGTGGCAGAAAAGAGACGAGCACTGATAAAGCGTGTTCAGAGCTCGTAATGCTAACGTTAGATATAAAATTGTATGTTATCAGCTATTGCGGACATTGGCCGTGAGATGGCTGTGACGAACGCGCAGAAAGTTTCCTCTTCCACAAATACCCAAATAATAAAGCCTGAAACTCGTCGCCAGTCCCCCAGTTTTTTTTATTAAATTCCATATTTGCAGACAGACAACTTTACTGCATGAAGCCACTTTTTAAAAGGGAGGTTAAAAATAAAGAAAATGCTGCGTGGAGTCATCCAACCAAAATGCGGCGTGAACACAACCAATCAGCTTGTGCAGCGCACAAGTCCCACCCCTGAAAGTTCCTGAACTTTGAAAAAGTACTACCTCGTGAGCAGGGACTATCGGAGGGGCAAATATTTACCCGGAACTTCATTTAGACCCTGGTTCCTGCGGTGTAAACACATCGAGTACCAGCCCAAAGTTCCTAGTTCCTGGGGAAAGTTCCTGCGGTGGAAACGCGGCTTAACTGAAGAGATCCAGCCGGCGACTGCAACAGTTACATAGTTAAAAACATTGTTGTTGATCAAAGTTGAAACGATGATGAAAACGTGTTGTGTTTGGGGTTGCGCTGCCAGATATACAGCAAAAGGTGTAGGGTTTTATCGATTTCCTGTGGGTGAGGAGGTTATAGCGACTGACCGTGAGACTCACGCAATTGTATGAGGCGCCACGTAGGATTTAAATCAAACTTCGCTTATCAATACATACATAACACACGTGCATATACACCTATAAATTACCCGCATATACATGTAGGCTATACTATTGGATGTTCAAAATACATATGAAATACACGTGCACACTAATATGAAATTCATACCAATGTTAGTAATGAATGCATACACTTGTGAATATTGCATATAAACTTGACGCACGCATACACCTATAAATACTCGCATACATATAGCCTACACAACTAAAGCATGCATCCACGTTTTATTTTGTATGCGCGAGTGTTTTATGGATGTGTAACGTTATGCGCATCGAGTTTATATGTATGTGCGAGTGTTTATAGGTGTGTCTGCGTGCTGCGAGTGTGTATGTGCGAGACGAGTGTTTATAGGTGTATATGCATGGAAGTTTAAAAGTATTTATAGGTGTATGCGTGCGTCAAGTTTATATGTAGCCTATATGCAAGTTATTCACAAGCATTCATTACTAACATAATATGTATTGGTATGGATTTCATATTAGTGTGCACGAGTATTTCATATATGTATTTTGAACATCCAATAAATGTATATGCGAGTAATTTATAATTGTATTGTGTTATGTATGTATTGATAAGCGAAGTTTGATTTAAATCCTACGTGGCGCCTCATACAATTGTCACTTTTCACACGCTCTCACTACATCCATTTTCTCACGCAACTTACCTAAATGTATATTCCTCATACATAATATCGACCAATCAGTGTTTTTCAACCGCGCAAAGGTCGATATAACAGCTGGAGAACAATTGTCACGTAACATTTACCTCAGGAAAGCCATTTAATGACCATTATAGGCTATATAGCACGTTATTTTGGCTAGAAAAAAGAGCTATAGAGAGTATTTTGCTAATTATGTGTAGGCCTACTATATTACATATGTGTTATATTTTTTACTTATATCATTAAACACAGTTGTTATTATGATAAAAAAATGCATTATATTTAATTAATTTTTTTTTTTTTATTACATTTTTACTGTCGACGGTGGGCCTCCTTTCCAAGCAATTTACTAGCGTTGTCATAGGAACGAACGCTTCGGCTTTTGCCACCCGGAAGAACGTCTATTACTGTTGTGACGTCATGGTGAATTGTCGTATTATGTTTTCATTTACTCAAATAGCTAGCAAAACCAGAGTTAAAGTTTATTATAAACTTAATCTTAACTCACCATTGCGTGGCTTCATTTGTCAGTTTGAGGCAAAACTTGTGCTAATATTAGTTTAACGACCTATTTGTAATATTTGCACTAGTCTATCTCACTTGTGTATTATAAGAAATATCAGTCACCCTATAAAGCCCACAACAATAAGAAAAGCAGTTGATAAGGGAATGGGGTTTCACTTTTATGTGTTTTTGTAGTGCTGTCATGAAAGCTATGTGGTTTTAACCAAATTTGAGTATATAGAAATATGATTTCTTAAGCATGCATGTCTGGATGTCATATTTTGCAGTGTTAACAATGCACTTAAGATTGCACCCCTGTGTTAAGCTTTTTTTTTAAAAATACAAAGTAAGAAAGTTAATACACACGTCTTTGCTGAAATGTATTGTGCTGTTGTTGTTAACAAGCCATGGTTCATTTGCTCTGCCCTTAGGATTGCAAGTGTCCTGGGACAGGAGAGGGTGTGAGTGGGAAACCCACTGCTGAAACTTGGCCCTGGTTTGTGCTCAGGGCCAAGTTCAGCAGTGGGTGCCCACGGTGAGGAGGAGCCAGCACCAGCACGAAGGCAGAGGCGAGGAGAGCACAGGAGGAGAGTAGGGAGAGGATGGACAGGCTGTTTTCTCTTCTTGAGAGAATGATTGAAAAAAAATAAAAATTCTACATATTCTTGTTTAACTTTTTTCACTTTTATTTTTTAAAAGGAAAGAAAAAATCTGTACATTATTTTTATGCAACTTTAATGTGTAATTAAAAGAGAATGAATTGTTCTGGACATTATGACAGTCATAATTTCTACTTGAAACAAGCTCTTGTATACCTTTTTTTTTTTCAAATAAAATTGGTACGGTAAATGAAAATCATTTGTTCCACAGGCTACATTAAAGTACTTTTTCCAACTATTAACAACATACGTTAAACATATCAAAATCAACAAACATTTACAGTACATAAAATAAGAAAAAAATGATGTAGACTTTTATTCAGCTGAGCAGGGAGACCGTGGTGTGCTGCTGGACTGGGATGGGCTGCCCCTGGTAAGGCCTCTCTGCTGGTGGGACATCATCTGGGATGGTCTCCAGAGTGTTTGACTGCATATTTCCACTATCCAGTAAGTTGTCTACCAACAGGTTTGCAGGGCTGACTCAATTATGGCTGCCATGTCACTGAGGTTTTTTTCTTTTTCAAAAAGAGTAATTTCTGGAAAAAATTTAATACGTTTTTAGTATCAAGAGTAAAACTAGAGGTATGTATTCTACAGGGGAAAAAACTCCTTGTCAGGGTTTTTATTATAGTTTTGTATTTATATTATGCTACTACTGCATTTTACTTCTGAATATTTTCAAGGTTGTTACATTATATAGCTACTTTTGTGTAGGCTAGTTTAATGTAAAATCATATGTGAGAGAAAAAAAGGTACTTCAGTAGGTTACTTCACATTTGTACGTGAATATTTAACGAAATATGCAGTTCCGAAAATTAAAGTAACAAAATGTAGGTCTATTGTCACAATATTAACAAATTGTTGCTAACTAGGCCTACAGCGTCCCATATCAAAGGGCGCATCTGAAGCGCTCGGACCGGTCTAGCCTACGGAGGATTGTTCTTGTCGCCTGGCAACTGTGACAGCTGACGATGACGAGCGGGAGAAATACAGGACTTTTTTTATATTCAATTGGGTTTTATATTCAAACCGGGCTAAACCGAAAATACATCCGGCAGCGCCGGGGCTGAAACATCCTCAACATGTCCTTCAGTAAAATATAAAACATAAAAATGACAATAGCCAATTCTGGCTCCATAGCTGTTTACTCAATTAGGCTATATCAAATGAATTATCAGGATGGCAGCTGTCCTCTCGCACCGTTGAGGAGCGGTGATCAGAAACACCTGGTCGCGCAATTAGGAAATCCTATGAAGGCTACATGGTGCGTCCTTTGAAGGACATAGGCTGCATCCTTGAAGTCTTCAGTCCTTCGAAGGATGCAGCCTTCACATTGGGACACAGCTAAAGAATGTTCAGTGAACAGTCGCAACTTTGTATGCCATTAAAACAATATTTGCCCATTTTGATCGATTGTGGAGAGTGTTGTAGTTCACCATCTTTGTCCTAAAGATCATGTAGCTGCTTTTATTTTGCAAAAATGTGCTTTATTGCGCTTGTTATTGAGACAGTTTTTTTTTTTTTTTTTTATTGGAGAAATAATGTACAGATATTCTTAGCAAATTTACATCTGAAGATCCTCCGTCTTTTCCTTATGCATACAAAATCAATATATTTATATTATACATACATTTGTACACACACATATATTCACTAACATGCCTATACATGAACGTGCCTGTACATGCCAACTACACACAAACGTATGCATATATTCCAACATACAGAAGCTCTTAACAAAATTTCTAGAACAACCCACCCACCCCTCTTCCCTATCCGTCTGATACGCATTGAGACCGTTTTTAAGCAAAAAAGTGCGAATGTGCGAATATAAAACCAACTTTACCTAAGTCTGGTAACGTACTTTTTTCGTACAGGTGCAACTACAATTGTCACTAAATGCGGAACGAAAGAGCTCTAGGGGTGCTGTATGAGCCTATAGTGTTATGTAATAAAGGCTTGATTTATTCGTTTATTTCGTTTCATTTTCGTAACAATTAAGATGCTGCATGTGTTTATCCAGTCTAATCGAAGTGTGCGTCTCTCCCCCGACTTTCCCAACAAAAATCCCGCCCCCTCTCAGAAAATACATAAAACTGACATTAGCTATGGTTTAAAAGTAGCCTATAAAATTGGTAATGGCATTGCTCAGTTCAACGTGTTGGGAAATCGGGCATTTTGTCCCGTGTCAGGATTTATTCAAAAGTTAATAACGCTCAACATTCAAAAGGTAAATAAGGATTTCCCACTTGTATTAGTAGGCTTAGGCTATTTCGCCACGTGGATGCCCATTTGAAGCTCTCACAAGCACAACATTGTGTATATGCGGAGCTTCCACTCCCCAGTCTTCACCTTTTCACTTGCCTCCATCTCTACCTGCAGACTGAGCTCGTGCGTCATAAAAGTGTAGGCCTATGTAGTTCATAGAAAATTGTGTCTAGTACTATATAAATTACAAAGGTTTAATTGGCATCTTTATTTCAAACGACCCGACCGACCGCGACCCGAATATCATTAAAAATATTTTTGGATGACTCAACCGCGGGTGACCGCAGGCACCCGCTCATTTTGGATCAACCCGCGCATCACTGATGTATAGGCTACTAAAAAAAAAAACACACATTAAATGACCGACCCAGATGGGACTCGAACCCACAATCCCCAGCTCCGGAGGCTGATGCCTTATCCATTAGGCCACTGGGTCAACACAACTCAAGTCATGGCAACATGGTAATTTGAAATATGGTATTTATAAAAAAAAAAATATGGTATAACAACAACAAAAAAAGGCTGAATTGTACTTGTAATTGTAAATGGCGATTGTGTTTATCTTTTTGTGAAATTTGGATTAAGATATGTTCTTCTTTTGTTCTACGACGTTCGCCGATTGCAGGCGGGAGAGGCGAGACGTGAAGTCGGACACTAGGCTCTTTTGAAGAATCTTGCCTCGCGTTAAAAGTAGACCGAGGCAAGGAGCCAAAAAATGTTAAGCTTAACTTCCCATTCATTCTCTACGATAGTGCTTAACACAACGAATGCAATATATGTGTGGCCACAGGTAGATTTCGTGGCGCTGTTTCGCTTTAGCCGTTGCGGGGCATTCCATTGTCATCTGTCGAAGAGACGTGCTTTACAATCGCAGATTGATTACCAAAAAGTTAACAAAAAACACACACGTACTGTAAAACTACCGAGGCTTTAGTAACTTGTCATGTTTTCTTTACGAGGGTTTAACATAAAAACATGAGAGAGCACCGTCGTCTTTTAATGCAACACATAAACACCGACTGTCAGGATGCACATGCAATCCCTAACCATCGTAACACTGCCCTCTAGTGGGACGTTGATGTAATAGCATCAATAAACACAGACGTAATAGAGCATCACAGTCCCGCCCACAGCCGGTGCCGGAAGTAAAAATTCAATACAATTTCTCCATTGACAGTTGGGGTATAAGCCATAAAAACGTAACCATACATGGTAGACTTAAAACCAGCTACGGCAGTACTAAGCGATTGTATATGCTCATATAACCGCCAAAAGTTCATGGGGCACTAACCTTGTTTTGAGATAAATGCCTTTTATTCGCGATGTCTTGGAGAAGTACTTCATTACCCACAATCCTAAACAATCCCACAATCCCACAGTGATGCATCTGATTGGTGGAGCTCGTGTAAACCCCGCGAAAGTTCGTGAAGACTCAAGATAAATAGAAAAAGAAAAAAAAACTGTTGCGTTTTTTTGCACGGTATCATCACTGATGTGACATTTGAACCGAGGAGTCTTCATATATGGTATGAGTCATATCAAGCATTTTATGATGCCACTGTCAAAACAATATTTAGCTTAGGCATACCCAGAGCCATAGAGAGCTCTTCATGCATTTACTGAACATTTGTGTAATAATTCATGGCAAGTTAATAAACTGAATATGATGCACTTTCTGGTTTGCTGACCTTCACTTTTTAATTTTCACTTGTTGTTATTAAGAAAATACATTAAATGTTATTAAAATTAAGGATGAACTATAACTTCATGAATAAAATGAGCATGGACCACAAGTGGGAAATTGTTGAGGCATTTGTCAGCAACCTGCCCGTGGGCCGCTGAAACTGATGAGCAGAACGCCGCGCGGACTGCTAGATCTGCACCCGTGAGCCGCGGACCGCCAGCCATGCTTTCCAGTCTATTTACACAATTACTACTGAAAGAACTGCTATAAACGCCACAAGAAAAAGTTCGCGTGGCTGTCGTCAGATTTTAAAGTCGCTCTTAAGGCTCTTTCGCGGTTGTGGCTTCAGTCAACTTCAGTGAGGCGCGGTGGTTTATGGGATGAGTAGTTCCTTCGCTCGGAAATGAAAATATGTACACAGTCTTGTACCTTTGACTTTTTTTGTATTTTCTCGCCGTTTTTTCACTCGAAATGATATGTTGTATGCCTATGAGTTCAGCCGTAGCTGGTTATCCTCAGACATGCTCTAAAACTCTTTAGATACGGATTTTCGAAACCGTCAATGGGAAAAATGAATGGGAAATTTACTTCCGGCACCGAAGCGCTCTCGGGCTGTGGGCGGGACTGTGATGCTCTATAGCAGAGCCCGTCTACGGAGAGCCTTGGCACTCCCTATTCAGCCCCATTGTATTGATTTTGGTTGCAGTTCCATTAGAATTCCACTGGGGGTGATCGCGAGCGAGTGCAGACTGAATGGGAGTCAATGGGGCTATACGGCTAAATGTGTCTCTTTCACCCGATTGCCGTTGAGAAATCTCAGATTTTATTGTAGGCTTTGCAAGTTCAACATAGGTTATAGGTCGAAAGTTGAATGAACCAGTACTTATGTCCTTTCGATTTCTTACAGGTGGGGCCGTTGTTGGCCGGAACAAGCTAGCATTCTGCTAATGAATGCTGATTGGTCAGTGACGGACTTGCGACTGATTACGACCACAGACCCCGCTTGATGGCACCTGAAGCTAAAGCAGAATCAGAAGAAAGAGCTCGAGCCCGTCTGAGAATGTCCAGAGAATGTCTAATGTAGACGGGCTCTGGAATGTCTGACATTATCTTAAGGAGGACTTTCTGTCGAAGTTAATTTTTGTGTACTGTATTTATATTTTGCTGCGGGCAATTTTATTTTCATATCGTTATAAATGTATTGTAAAAAGTACATGGGAATAAATGTCATTTGAGTGTTTTTTCTATTCTTGTGTTCAATGTGTTTATATACATGGTAAGGTTATGGTATGACAACCTTAAATAATCCAGTCAATATCCCGCTCAAAAACATTTCAATGATCATAGCATAAATTAGAAATAAAGAAAATGCCTCGTAGATGTGCAGCAATGCATTGTTCCAACAGTGGGAATGGACTGTCATTCTTTTCATTCCCCAAGGACAAAAAAAGGTAATGTTCTTTCTTGCTCCTGTATAAATGGTCATAGGATACCGGCACCTGGGCGGGAATGTTGGCAAAAACTGGAGCGCGGGTAAAATCGCGCATGACCAGAGAATGTCTAATAGGAGTCCGCGCTGCCAGAGCCTGTCTATTAGACTTTCTCTGGCGCTTCCAAGTGGTTGGGTGTCGAACACTTAACGTACCTTAACCAATTGTTCCATACAGATCGTTTGTTTACGATTTAACAACTTCAGCATCTGCTTAGACTGTATCAGTGGTGTGTACAGACCTCCGGGGCAGGGGCGGAAGAACCAAAAAGGGCACAAAAAACATTGATTTTTTTAAAAATAAATCACCTGTATTTAAAGCAGTACCCGTCTGTCTGTTGTGTTTTTATATATTTTAATGACTTTCTCACAATTATTTGGAATATCTCGCTCGATGGAGTGCAGCAGTAGGTCAGATAGCCTCTCATTACCAATGAAAAGATGTTGATACAATTAGAATGCATAACATATACAAAAGTACGTAAATAATATTACTACTAAATATTACTTTACCAAACAAAACAGATAATCAAGTAGGTAATTGAGGAATTCATGTTCAGCTATGTTGATGTTATAAATGTTATGTATGTATTCATTAGTTAAATTTGTCAACATAATTTGTTGTTAGCCGTTGAAATTGAATTTGAATTAACCATCAGCCGTGCAACACATTATAAGCTACAAATTTGTTAAATGAGGAACATGGTCTAGGCTACATGACCTCCTAATAGACAGACAGATAATCACATTGAAACAGTAATTACACAAAACATTGCAACAGGCTAGTTTATTCACAGTTTAGGAAATACAAATAAAAGGCATCAAAACATTAAGATAAAGACCAGAAGATTAAAATCTATATAAAGAACATCTTATACTACATCTACAGTAAACTTCACACCAACAGAACTGTAAAAACGAGGGGTCTAACAACAAGAACACAACCAATAGTAAATTAGTAAATTAACAAAAATGAAAAATGATAGGATACTATACTACAACAATACTGAACATTCAAACCCCTGGCGACGACAACTCGGTGCAGGAAACCAGGAGAAGGAGAACTTCCTGAGAGAATGCATCAATTGGGTGGCAGGCTGCTGGAATGAAGCATCTTTACACCTCAAAATAGAATCAGGACTGCACTGTGGTAGTGCAACACACAATTGACCTTTCGCCGGCCCCTCCCCCAAAACGGCCATTGTCCAATCACACATCATAGCAACCGTTACTATGTGAGCAGGTCCGACAAACATTAGCAAGATGGTGAAGCGTGCGCCCATGGCGTTTGTAAATCGGACACTACATACCCCGAGAGATTGTCTGGAGGAGTTGTGTTCTTTCCATTCCCAAAGCCGAAAAAACAAACAGTGTGGACGGCTCCACTCCCAGTTAAATGTGTCGAACATTACGAAGCATAAATACGTCTGCTGGCTGTGGTATCAAGGGTGTAGATTTGGTTTGAACATTGGGGGGGTTGAAATTTGGGTCTGCATATTTTTCATGTGATCATGGTATAAATATTGGGGGGGTTGTAATGCATAGATTTAAATATTGGGGGGGTTATCTCCCCCCCAACCCCCCCACAAACTACGCCCCTGTGTGGTATCGATGGCTAACTTACTTAAAGCTAACACAGTTACGTTGTGAAGACGTAACCGGACCGGACCATATTCGTCGTAGCGACGTGCCACATAACGTTCCAGCAACGTAACTTTGTGATTCCTGTATTCGTCGTGGCGACGTTATAGTGGAACGTCGCAAGAACGTGATGAGTACGTCTTTATGACCAAACTGGCACGTTGCGAGGACGTAACATTAAAGGACCATATAAGTCGTTGCGACGTGCCACATAACGTTCCAGCAACGTAACTTTGTGATTTCTGTATTCGTCGTGGCGACCTTATAGTGGTACGTCGCTGGAACGTGGCAGGTACTTCCTAACGACCAAAATACCACGTCCGCATTTATTTTTAATATACTTCTCACCTTTAGTCCTGGGAATTAAGATGTGCTTGATCGTAACCTTGAAATCCACATTGAACTGATAAATTCAAACATTTCATTCTCTGTAAAACCTTATAAATTCTAATAGGGAATTGTGTAGTTTTCTGTTAATACATTTAGGGATCAATACAGATAATGGAAACCAATACAAACCCCTATTAAATTCTAAATAGAAAATGCCCCAAAACCACACTGCATTAATTTATTAATCAGCATTTATTCAGTGTTTCTTTGTACAAACTAAGCCAATACATTTTGAACATTAACGATTTTTTAACCATGTTAACAAGTAATGAGTACATAAATGTAACATCAATTAATTAAGCAAAAAACATAATCAATGAATAATGTAACCAACTATTAAAATGTTTTATTCTTTTTACTGAAAAAAAAGTGTTTGCTATTCTTATTGATACTGCTCTCTATAACTGCTCGCGGAAAAACAATAAAGACCTTAAAAAAAAGAAATGAAAAGATTCAAAATTTTCTTTATTATTAATTTTATTTGCAGAAATAGGTTCAATTGTTTCCTCTAGTGTCCTATGAGGCACCTGCTACAAATGTCTGGTGGTGATGTGCTTCATTGCTTCACTACCAGTAGCTAAACCTGAACAATGCGACAATTATCAAAGTCTATAGTCCTTGAGCTTCTCTGAAGACAAATAAAAAATAAAAATAAATAAAAACATATCGTTCATAAAGAGTAAAGATATGTAAAAGGAACAATATAGATGTCTAGCATTTTTCCTATTATTTCACCCACCAAAATATACATAAAGAGTTTTTTGTTCATGAAAATGAGCATGATAACTGTACGTTCACACCGCCGCCGGCGAGAGCGGCAAAATTCGCTCTCGCCGCCCTGCCACCGACGCCGTAGAAAGATTCGGGGACGCTCTGACGCTCTGACGTAGATTAGAATGCGTGATTTTATAAAAAACTTCATTTAAAGGGGCCGCAAAAACCGTTGCTGCAATTGGTCAAAATCATTATTATTTTGAGCAAATGAATTGCATTCCTGCTTAAAAAACAAGCGTTTTTAGTTCAAAGAAGTTCTAGCGCGAAAATGTTGCCTATAAATAGTGTTGCGCAGCTTTTTCTAATCAACTAACAACACTATGGATGACAAGTCGTACAATAACGGGAAACCCGCAACAGAAATGATTAATTTTTCCTCCATTTTGCTTAGGAACTAATGTGGTGGGAACCAAAGTTTACAGAATTGTGTTCTCTCGTATCCTCTCAGGCGGAGGACTTCTACATTCCGACTGGTTGCCGCTGGTTGCCGCCGAACCGCGTCATAGCTTATTACCATAAAGTTGACTTGATTTCAACTCTTCTCGCCGCTCTCGCCGTCCAAGACGCGCCGCGCCGCCCTCGCCGGAGCTCGCCGCCGGCTCTCATTGAAAATGAATGGCTTCCGGCCACTTTGACGCTCTCGCCGCCGGCGGTGTGAACGCACAGTGACTGCGTCCCAGCTGTGGAAACCGCTCTTTCAGACAGTGTTGAGGAGGCAGAAGGAGATGATGGAGAGCTGTGGGAGAAGAGGAAGAGTTTCTTTCTTACCCCACCAGCGGAGGGCAGGGTCTTTTGAGACAAGGAGAGGAGGATGGTCTCTGTTGTCTAACTTACGTATTCCTCCTCCTCCTCCTCTTCCTTATCCCGAGCTGCACTGTCACCTCATCGTCCTTCTTAAGGTAGCTAAAAACAGAGGAGTACTTTATTAATGTTGCTAATCTACGGCTTTTAATGCAGTTTTTCGAAAATACAGTAAAAACAGTAATATTGTGAATATCATTCAAATGTAAAATAGCTGTTTTCTATTTTAATGTATTTTAAAATCTAATTTATACTTGTGATCAAAGCTGAATTTTCAGCATCATTACTCCAGTCTTCAGTGTCACATGATCCTTCAGAAATCATTAATATGATGATTTGATGCTCAAGAAACATTTATGATTATTATCAGTGTTGAAAACAGTTGTGCTGCTTAAGATTTTTTGTGTAAACCATGATGCCCTTTTCAGGATTCTTTGATCAATATAAAGTTCAAAGAAAAGTTTGAAAGTTAAATCTTATAACATTATAAAAGTCTTTACTGTCACTTTTGATCAATTTAATCCATTCTTGCTATTAATGTCTTCCAAAATCTTACTGACCCCTAACATTTGAATTGTAGTGTACACAAAAACATGAAACAGCATAACTGTTTTCAACATATTAGATAATAATCAGAAAAATGTATTGAGCATCAAATCATATTAGAGTGATTTCTGATGTATCATGTCACTGAAGACTGGAGTAATGATGCTGAAAATTCAGTGACGTCATCGATTAACAGCACACATTTATGTTAAATATCAGTTTAAATAAATTAGTCAACTTCCAATCACCCATTGAACTGCCAGCAAAGCCTTTACAAAACTATCATAACCTCTTATCTACACAAAGATGTGATTATAAGCCCAAACTTTTGTAAACAAGAGCTAGGTTAGTTAGCCTACGTTAGCAGTGCCTCTTCTGAAAACGGTTGAGATGCTAACGGACTTTTTTGAAGACACTAAACCATTTCTATAAAGTAAATATTCAACAGATGTGTGTCAATACCACGTAAGAAAAGTGTCAGGAACAGTTTTGTATATTATGTGTGTGATTTTAGAGACTAAACTCACCTGAAAGCAATCGAAAACAACAGCAAGAGAGGGAGCTTTGCTGCTTATCAGGCATGTCGCTGCGCCGTTTCCATGGCAACTCTGCGCCGCTCCAGGGTTTGAAACGGTTTGAAAGCTAACCCGCACGCTCATAAAACACGTCAGTCACGCAGCATTTACATAAATAAACATCTAGAATTAACATCAACAGAAGTAACATTACATAAATACAAATCTCATGAATTTAAAACTCATTTTGAAGTTCTTCAAGTTTGAAGTTCAGTTTGAAGATTTTTTTTTTATTGTTGTTTTTACGAACACCCAACCTCCTTAATAATAATAATAATAATAGCAATAATAACAATTATATACAACGTTATGACAACGTTGTGAGGACGTCGTGGTAAAGTTCCATTTTTTAGAATTGGCTAACGTTCCAGAAACGTGGTGGGCACGTCCTCAAAAGACGTCGCTGGTTTATCCCATGGAGAACGTTGTAGAGACGTGGTCCACTGGTCTCCAGATAACTTTCCAGATAATTTCAATTATATAAATAAATGCATTACAAATATTATCCTAGTGATACTATGCCATTTGGATATTATATGGAACATTTATTTAATTCATCAAAGATTTTATTAAGTTATCTGGTGACCAGTTGACCACGTCTCTACAACGTTCTCCATGGGATAAACTAGCGACGTCTTTTGAGGACGTGCCCACAACGTTTCTGGAACGTTAGCCAAGATTCTAAAAAATGGAACTTTACCACGACGTCCTCACAACGTTGTCATAAAGTAATGTCACGCTGACCAAATGACGACTAACTGACGACGTCGTCACAACGTACTGTGTTAGCTGGGTTAAAGGTTTTTTTTTTTTTTTTTTTTCTGATCTGAAAAACTATCCTATCTGTAACTCAAAAAACATAATATTGTCTGAACCGCGAGTTTTATGATCCGTTGCCCCACTAATAAATATTATGGTCTCAACCGCGATTTTTGTGATCCGTTGCCCCCCTAATACATGGTAAGTGCATTATGAAAGACAATCAAGGAAAGTTATTTAGAAGCAAATTAAGGCTATGTCTGGTTAAACAGTTATTGTGTGATTTCGTTTATTGTGCTTGTCAACTTGAAGCATGAATTTGAGAAAGAAAATCATTTTTGGAAGAAAATGCACCACATACTTTTGTCAATGATATAGCTAAAAGATTGTAAAAGCTTTCAGTTCACCCTGCCTAATTGTAGTTGAAAAGTCAAATTAAGCTTGATTAATGATATAGTGACTGATCAAATAAACTACAGCATCGCGAATATACGTTAACTCCCATGTGTTTTGCAGCATTTAAAATTTTTGTCATTGTGTTATGCGAAAAAAACACATAAGAAATTATTGCTGACAGCACTTTTATTTTCAGAGAGTTTTTTCTTTCACACAAAAACACAACAGTAAGTGTCTTTCAATGCTTTTAAACAATGCTTTGATTCCTCGTTCTTTGTCATATCACAAATGATGTGTGAACACCGGTAAGCATTAGCCTCGATAGAGACGTCGATAGTAGTCGTGTCTCCTTCATTGCGTATTTTAATATTTTGAATATATCCCTCCACTGCATACTGTAACCCCTTTTGCCTCGATCTGGAGGATATCGCGGAGGTATTGCTCCAAAAATGGTCACTGACACGCACAGGTATACCTCTTTCCGTCATGGCAATCTGTCGCACTGGTCGTGTTTGACCATTTGTTTGTCGGACGTAGCAACAGTAACTAAGGGGGGCGGGGCTCGGCGAAAGGTCAATTACTTTTCAAATAAAAAGTAGCCTGCTGAAACTAAGATTTCAAACACCTTTTTTTTTTTTTTTTTTGGTGGAACCTATTCTCCTTAGTTCCTTGGACACAACCAATAGTAAATAATAATGAGAAATGATAGGATAGGTTACTATACTAAGTCAAGTCAAGTCCTACAACTTCAAGAATAAAGAACAAAGAGATCAAAAGAACAAAGAATTCAGGAGTATGTGTGTGTGCGAGGGGGCTTCTCAACAGAACAATAAAAAGTGAAAGACCTATCAAAAGAACAAGTGGAATACCAAACAATAAGAACAATAACAATAATAACAAGAATAACCAATGTTAAATAAATTGGAGATTGTTGGATGATGTAAATAAAGTCCATTAAGTCTGTAACACAAAGGTGGTTCAACAACAAAAAGGAGAAAACTGCTAGTGAAGAACCAATATGTGGATAAGGAAAATTATGATTCTAATCCAGGCTTCAATTTCAGGAGAAAGAAATGGCTCATGAACATGAGACGAAGTGACCTCAGACTCTCCATGTCACACGAGGAGTTAATACAGGGGGGATATGTTGTTTGTGAAATGCATTTTGAGGAATGCTTCCTTGTCAAAGTGAGTTGTGCATTTGGAAGGAAATGACAATTTAAATAAAAATAATACAATAAATAATACAATTAATAGAATTACTGATACATTGTGCTGTGTGCTTCTAATAGCACAATGGAAAGGCGACACTGGTGAGTGTCATCCCTAAATTGGTGGATTGCGACAACCCGCCAACACTTGCCTCCCCACCTCTAAAAAGGCGGAAAAAAACTGAAGGTAACAATGACAACTGAGACCAAACAAATAATTAAGACACAAGACCATGAAATTACATTTACATACATTACATTAAATGAATTAACTTTAACTGATCCTTTGATATTAATTGACTGATTCAATTCTCAAAAGCTAAGCAAAGACAATCTGAGGAGCAGGAAGAAGAGAGGGATATAATAGACACAGAGGGAGGGACAGAAAAAAGCACAGAGGAGACACCAGAAATTATAGAGGAAAGGTCAGAGGAGACTCTCGAGACACCAGTTGAGATAGAGGAAAGGACAGAGGAGAGCACAGAAGGGACAGATAATGGAGGCACAAAAGAACAGGCTCAGGTTCAGGTGACCATTCCACTCAGCAGTCTCCAACAAAAGGACCAGGTGATGATCTGATCTTCTTCAATTTCAAGATTGTGACTCTAGCATTATCACAAGACACACATACAGGATGCCTTTTTTGTTATTACAGAGAATTAAACAACTAGAGGCACGCCTTGCACGGCTGGAAAGGCTAAAACGGAGGAAAAGAAAGCCAACTGTCAGGCCTAAAAAAACCAAGTAATGTAAAAAAAAAAGGCAAAAAAAAGCTGCCTTTAGAATTATAAACCCTTGATTTAACAAAAAGGGAATGCATCTTGAATCTTACAATCTACTTACTTGTTCTTCCATAGTCCCCATGAAATTATGGCTGAGATGCTCCAGAGGTGTCCTGAGGGCTGCCGGAAATTCATCAAGGCACAGCTGTCAGAGGCAGGGAAAAAAGACAGAGGAAGGAGGTTTGACCGGAACATGAAGGACCTAGGGCTGCAGCTTTTACACAGCAGTCCAAAGGCCTATCGTCAACTGAAGACGATATTTGCTCTTCCCTCAACAAGAACGCTTAGGCGTTATGTCACTGGACGTGTGGGATATTTCTCTGTAAATACCAATTTATGAAATTAGTCTACTCAACTTCGACCAGTTTCATAATTTGAAGATATAACAAAATCTGATTATTCTATTATAACTAGAGTAAGTTATTAGAGTAAGTATAAATATAATTATTCTGATTATAACTTACTTGTTCCGACAGCCTGGCTTCCTGCAGGGAATCATCTCCCAAATGGGAGTCATCGCCACCACTATGACCCCTGTGGAAAGAATGTGCACAGTAGTCCTGGACGAGATGGCAATCAAAAAACAATTTGATTACGACCGGAGAAATGACGCCATTTATGGTGTATCCGGATCAGGAGCTGCTGCCAAACAAACAATGGTCGTCATGGCTAGGGGCATTATGGGGAAGAGGAAGCAGGCAAGCCATATTTAAAGGACAAGTTCGGTATTTTACACTTAAAGCCCTGTTTACAGATCGTTTCTGATGAAATAGAACGGTTAAGATTAAAAGTTGGTCACATGCTGCTGTCCCGAGAATTTTAGGTTTATTTCGCTTTCCCCCCCACCTACAGAATGGCAGCCTATGGGCACTGGAACAATCCTTCATAAAACGCATGAAACTTTCGTTTACAAAGACATGAAACTCACCGAGTGGTCAGGGGTGTCCACTGATATGCTCACACAAAAATCGCTGCAAAAGATGCTTTCCAACAGGTGTTTTACCATTCGTTGTAAAACTGTGGACCTATTTTTCCAAACGTCTCACACCCGTAGATTCTTCCGTTGAGAGCTTGAATAATAAACACTCCAGCCCAGTTGGTGGCGATAATGCACCTTTGCCAATTGCAAGCAAACCACTGGCATTTAATTGAATACACAGAAGAAGCAGAAGAAGAAGCGGCGGAGTAATACCGTACTGCACACAGCCCATCCAATTCAAGTCAATGGAGTTGGACAAAAACTACGATAAAACCTGTTGGAAAGCATCTTTTGCAGCGATTTTTGTGTGAGCATATCAGTGAACACCCCTGACCACTCGGTGAGTTTCACGTCTTTGTAATCGAAAGTTTAATGCGTTTTAGGAAGGATTGTTCCAGTGCCCATAGGCTGCCATTCTGTAGGTGGGGGGGAGAAGCGAAATAAACCTAAAATTCTCGGGACAGCAGCATGTGTCCACATTTTTATCTCAACCATTCTATTTCATCAGAAACGATCTGTAAACAGGGCTTTAAGTGTAAAATACCGAACTTGTCCTTTAAGAAAAACATTTGTTTTGGATATTGCTGTGTATATTCAAACACATTTACCTAAATCATGTCTTTCAACAGACCATAGGATATTTCTTTTCCCCAACTTCAATGCCAGCGGAGGAAATTGCAGCCATTATTAAAGATGCCATTCACCACCTACAAAACATAGGGCTGACAGTATGTAGTGCACAGATTTTTTTAATTTTTTTAAATAACAGCATTAACAAATGCATTACTGCATTGTGTGACAAAATGTATAAACCAATTTCAAAGGTGCAGGCAGTAATATGTGACCAGGGAAGCCCTAATGTTAAGGCTGTGCGTAACCTCGGGGCTAGCCTGGACCCTCTGGGAGGTGAGGAGTCCCACTGCATCCTGGTGGGGGTTCAGAGGGTTCCAGTCATCTTTGATGTACCTCACCTTCTGAAATCAATCAGGAACAACCTGTTCAAATATGGCCTACAGGTAAGCACAGTAAACAAAGCAATCACAATTGCAATGACTCATACTGAACATAAAAGATATCACATTGATTCACACACCAGTACATATTTATTTATATCCTTAGACACAAGGACAAAATGTTCGTTGGAATTACATCACAAAATTCTACGAGCTGGACAAGCTTCACGCCATTAGAATGGCCCCAAAACTAACAGAGAGGCACATCCACCTGCCTGCATTTTCCAAAATGCGCGTCAGCTTGGCTACACAAGTGTTTAGCCACACTGTCTCTGCTGGTAAAGTTTATCCATCTTTTCAAAAACTTTTCTTCAATAACTAACTGCAGATTGTAATGTGATACTGACCACCTATTCAATTGTCAAATCTGTTGTGACCCAGGCATTTCTGCGATGGTAACATTGCAGAGACTGCCAGCAGAGGCAAAAGATACAGCAGAATTTGTTGCAAAAATAAATCACCTCTTTGACGTGCTAAATTCCAGGTAATTATGTAAAAAAAAATAGCACCTTAACTTCAAACATACAACTTACTAACTACACACGATTAACTACGACCTATCCTACTTGCAGATCCGTCAAGGACTCAAATCCCTGGCGACGACCCCTCGGTACTGGAAACCAGGAAAAAGAAAACTTCCTGAGTGAATGTATCAATTGGGTGGCAGGCTGGCAATTCAGGTCAGTCAATAAGAAAAGAAAAACTACACCAAATCAACATCTAGGCTGAGGCACACACTAACCAACCCCCACCCCCCAGATCTCAGCGTAAACCACCACCGTGCCAGCACGGAATGTGCCTCTCCATAAAGAGCGTTCTTCTAGTCCACAAGAGGTGCACAGATGCTGGAATGAAGTATCTGTGCACCTCGAAATTAAATCAGGACTGCATTGAGGTAGTGCAACACAGAATTACTTTTCAAATAAAAAGTTTATAAAATAAAAAGCTGAAAACTAGGATTTTGACCACCTGCTTTTTTCTGTTAGAACCTATTCTCCTTGATTCGGGGCAAAGGGGGCCACAAATACAACCCAAGTGCGAGAGAGTTCACCGCTGCGCTCAGGGGATTGAGTGTTTCCAATATCCTACCTGCCCTTTCTGCATCGGCAGCATCCAATTGCGAGGTGGATGATGGAACAACCCTACTAGCCACAGTCTCAGAGGATGCAATCCCCTCTACCTCTTCCACAACAGCTCCAATGACCTCACTGGCACTCCCTACCTCACTGACAACAGAGATCGAGGACGAAGAACTGGTGTTGATGTCGGACATTGTAGAAGATAAGGTCATCTCTACAACACAAAACACTGCATTGACACAAATAAATCACATGGAACAGACATGATAATGCTCATATTAATGCTCATATTCAATGTAACACTGTATTTTCTCTTACTTGTAGACTGTTGGCGATTGCATCGAGGAGGAGGGCCTGTTCTACGTCGCTGGCTGGCTTGTCCGGGTCCTTCAGCAGGAGGAAATAATCCAAGCCTGTCCACACTGCGAGGTGCTGCTGTTGGGTGACCGACATCAGGACCACAGCTATGCCGCAAGTGTGGACCACCCATTCCTGGAGGCCAAAAAATACACGGCATCGGCAAACCTCATGAAGCCATTGGAAAATGTTTTCGCTGCAATCCAGCTTTTGGAGGGGGAATTTGCGAGGCACATAGACACTTTCTGGCCTCACAACAAGATCACCCAAAAAATGGAAAGGACTCTGGGCAATCTGGGTGTGTTCAACAGCCTCTTTAGCTCGCACCCTGAGCATGCCAGCCTATTGGAGACAATAGCTATTAAAAAATTTGTGATGTGCAGGCTCGGGGCAGAAATCCGCGAGAGGAACAGGAGGCTGAGCAAACAACAAAGCGCCATAGCAGCTCAGAGAAAGCTGTCCTCCTTCACGGCCTGAATGGAGCTGGAGCTAGAAGACCATTATTGCTGTGGCTGTTCCTGTGAAGAAGTTTTTTCTTAATATTAACGAAGTTTAAAACAAGTAGTCTAAATAAAAAAAATACCACATGGAACGATTGTTATTTATTAATTAGCCATCACCATTGTTCTACATTGTTTTAAAGAAAATCAAACTTCAATTAATGCATCCATGTATTTTAGCTGTGAGCTCAGTAGGTATATCTTTGTCTAGAGAAAAATCAATACGGCAACATCCGTAAATTAATGATGTTAATATATAAGGTTATTTTACCTTCACCATTGCCGCCATAAATTGGCTAACGTTAGGCTACATAACAGATAGCTAACTGTTGGCTGGCTGTCGAAGAAAATATGATTTCTTCGACAGCCAGCCGAAGAAATCAAAGTCGCTGCCATTACAATTGTAAGTAATATACATATGTAAAATATTCGCGCATTTTCCTTTTTACATTAGCTAACTAAAACTCTTTGTAACTCGTGTATTAACCGAAAGAGCCTTACCTCAAGTAGCAGCTGGTGTTATCGTCGATGCCACGAGTAAGGAAGCCATGAAGCGGAAGTCAGAAATTGCCGTAAAGCAGACCCTCTGGCAGTGTGAAAATATGTGACGTCATCACATTTTTGAACGCTTTTTTAGAGCAGATAAGTGAACTTAAAAATGCAATTTTCAGCTGAGTGTATTATCTTAGCCCCCCCTTTCGAATACAACATTTAAATTACTAGACAAAAATTATATCCTGAGAAAAGTGGGTTTTGAGGGGTATTTCGCCATAGACCTCCATTCATTCTGCACTCGCTCGCGAGCGCCCCCGCATGGATAGAGACGTGTTACTGCAACCAATCCAGAACCCGGAAGTAAGCAGAGAGTGCCAATTCTCTTCCTATTAGACATTCTCTGGTAATAGGCTCTGTGCACAAGTCCCGTGACGTACTTCCGTTTTCCACAGTGATCGGCAGATCAGTTTCCGGTTTACTTCCCGCTTCATCGCATCACCATGAATTTTACAAGATGTTTACAGAACCTGCCAAAAATATCAGTAAATGATGTTCACCGTATCGTGGATGCCCACTCCCCTGCTCCCAAGAGCAAACGGGAAAAAGGATTTCGTCTTTATATATCCAGTTACTTGCACCAGTACGAGGGTAAGTAGATTATGTGGCTATGCTATCCAGCTAGCTAACGTTGGTGACGTGCTATGTTTAAGCTTTGCGTTTGTTTCGTATTTCTTGTTGTTCAAACTCTGTCAACTTTGTCTCTCTCTCAGTGTCAGACAAAGATCAGGGCACGTGTGAAGTTGTTGTCAGGGCGCTGTGTTACAGGTCCATGAAGAAAGCTGAGAAGCCTCACAGTTTGAGTGTATGGTGAAGCCAGAATAGATAAGATAGCAGCGGTTGCTGAATAGATAAGATAGCAGCGGTTGCTGAGAGAAACCCAGTGTTCCTGATGTTCTTGGGGACCTAGCAAGATCATACATTCTAATGTAACTCTAGAATTTGCTCACAATGAAAATAACGGTTAAAATAACAGGTAAGCTGACCTTGCTGGTCCCCACTGGGTTACTGCATGCGTTCATGTTCAATCTGTAATGTTGTTATCAGTATGGTAAGTTATTATAACTCAGGTTTCCCGATGTTCCTGGGGATGCAGCTGAATGAAAACAGTGGTTAGAGGAGGCCGGTAAGTTTACTTAGCTGATCCCCACTGGTTATTGCGTACTGATTCATATTTTTCTCATCAGTTCCATATGCATCTTATCGTTCCTGTCACTAATTATTAACTGTGTTTTACCTAAACTCAGTCATTTTTAACCTCTTCAGCTCTGCGGCCTCCCGCGGACCGCCGCGGACCCACCGGTGGGTCCAATATTGCATAATCATCATTTAAAAAAATCTATAAGTTGTGCAGCACAAAACTATACATATATGGTATTGTTTGAAAGCTTAGAACCTCAGCTTTCCTGACAACCTCATCACTTTTGCATTTATGTTACATAGAAGAAGATAATAAGGTCTATATTCGACCCCCCCGCAATGACCCCCCCTTGAGAAAATCATATTAATGATATTAAATTTCATATTTATATCACACAAACTCACCAAAAATAAACAAGTCATATATCAAATGAAAGCTCTCACTCTCAGGAATATCACTGTGCAGTTTATTTCACCGATCCAACACTTTACAGTAACATTATTATCCAAGAAATCACGAAAACAGAATCGATTCTTTTGAACAAGCAAACACATGAGTCACATTCCTGTTCGGATCACTAACTCCGTGTGTAGCTAAACGCCTCAAACGCTATATCAGCTCGTTCCTTAGGTTGTTTTCTTCAAAATGAAACCATTTTCACATGTCTATGATCATGCATGTCCAAATGGCACTGTAATATGTCACCGATGTCCAGATCTAAACATGCGATGCAGACAAATAGTCTTATTATCCTTAGTTTTGATTGTCTATAGCAGCGATTCCCGATGACGTCATCACGTATTGCGTCATACGTCAGAAAACTCGAGTTTCTAAAGCCCCTTTCACACAGAAGCCCCTTTCACACAGCGCATTGAACCCGGGAAATTGCCGGCAAATTGCCGGAACGCCTTCTGTGTGAACGCAAACACGACCCGGGATTGATGCCGGCATCGATGCCGGGTTGGGGACCTAGTAACATTGCCGTGTTCAATCCCGGAACGCGCGCTGTGTGAACAAAAGCCGTAATAATGCCGTGTCGTAGTGATGACGCTGAAGCCGGGATCGTTCGCCAGCTGTGAAACGGTACATAATGCGCAAGTTTATGATCGAATCAGAGAAATAAATGCACACGCGTGGTTTCTCGAGAGAGAAATCGCAGCTCATAAGCAAACTGAAGACGCTGCTGAGACATTACAAGTCACATCGATGTCACGTGTCTTTCCGGGACATACACGGGTTGTGTGTGAACGCGCTCTCTGATTCCGGAAAATCACTGGCAGTGTGAATGAACCAAAATCAAATGAACCCGGGTCAAATCCCGGGTCACTTTATCCGTGTATTTTCCGGAATCTCTGTGTGAAAGGGGCTAGAGATTCCGGAAAATACACGGATAAAGTGACCCGGGATTTGACCCGGGTTCATTTGATTTTGGTTCATTCACACTGCCAGTGATTTTCCGGAATCAGAGAGCGCGTTCACACACAACCCGTGTATGTCCCGGAAAGACACGTGACATCGATGTGACTTACTGTCTCAGCAGCGTCTTCAGTTTGCTTATGAGCTGCGATTTCTCTCTCGAGGAACCACGCTTGTGCATTTATTTCTCTGATTCGATCATAAAATTGCGCATTTCGTACCGTTTCACAGCTGGCGAACGATCCCGGCTTCAGCGTCATCACTACGACACGGCATTATTACGGCTTTTGTTCACACAGCGCGCGTCCCGGGACTGAACACGGCAATGTTACTAGGTCCCCAACCCGGCATCAATCCCGGCATTAAACCCGGGTCGTGTTTGCGTTCACACAGAAGGCGTTCCGGCAATTTGCCGGCAATTTCCCGGGTTCAATGCGCTGTGTGAAAGGGGCTTAAGCTATCCACAGACACTTCAATCATGCTTCTAGGCCAATCACAGCCCGAGATATCCTTTTGGAAAGTTGAGGAGGCGGGTCTTATTACGCGGCTGGCAGAGGTCATCGCAGTTGAACAAACGGAACGGAAAACGGCTGTGCAGGTTTTGGCAGACTGACAGTTACCCTACCTTCGTGATTTGAACACAACAGACGTATTTTTCGGAGAAACTGCGATTCAGACCATCACCGGCTGGTGATGGCGGAAGCAGCAGCGAGAAGTCGGAAAGGAACGGCGGTGAGGCACAACTGCTCCGTGAATGGATCAGAGAGGCGTGAGTTGGGAGATAGTGAAGGGAGTATGGATGTAGTAAGTGAAGAGGAAAGTGAAAGATCGTCAGAAAATTGCTGGAATGAAGCAAGAAGTCGGAAAAATCGGGGAGAAAAACGGAAGAAAAGGAGCGACGTAGAAGAGTCTGATGATAAGAGTAGAGATAGTATTAAATGCATTGTAAGGTTTGGAGATCAGTTTGGGGTAAGCAAAATTAATCCAATTAAACTGACAAAGATCATAAATAGAGATATTGGAAATATTGATTTTGCTAAAGTTCTCTCTGATGGAAATTTGCTTATTGGATGTAATAATGAAGATCAAGCAAATAAAGCTCTCAAACTGAAGGAAATTGGAGGAATTAAAGTTGTCAGCACAAATAAAGTTGGAGAAAAAAGTCAAAGTGGTGGCTGTAAAGGGATCATTTTTGGTGTGCCTCTTAATATAGGTATGGAAGAGTTCAAAGGTAACTTAAAGGGAGGGAAGATAGTAAATGCACAAAGGCTAAAAGCAGTTGCAGATGGAACCAGAAAAGACACTGAAACAATAGTAATAGAATTTCAAGGGGATGAAATTCCAAAAAGAGTAATGTTGGGTGTGATGAGCTACATTGTAAGAGAATATATACCAGGACCAGTGAGATGTTTTAAATGTCAAAGATTTGGGCACGTTGCTACAAGATGTAGGGAGCAATGTAGATGTGCTCGTTGTGGAGGAAATCATGAATATGGAAAGTGTGAGGATGGAGTACAACCAAAGTGTTGCAATTGTGGAGGGGCACATAGTGCAGCGTTCAGAGGGTGTGAAGTACAGAAAATGGAAATGGAGATTCAGAAAAGGAGGGTGGAGAAGAAGATAACATATGCAGAGGCAGCAAAACAGGTTAAAGGACAAACTAAAGATCAAAGAGATCAGGCAAGGATTTCAGTTGAAGGAAGCAATGAAGCTCCAAAAGAACATATGATGATAGAAAAGAAAAAATTAGTGGCATTTATTGCAGGAGTTATAAATAGTACAGCTGGGATTGAATCAAAAACACAAAAGACTCAGTTAGTTGTTATAGCAGCAATACGCCACCTTGGAATGATAGGCTTGTCTTGGGAAGAAGTTAGAGATGAACTTCAGATAAGATCAAGCCAAGAGACATGTGGATAAAACATAGATGATAACAATAATTCAGTGGAATGCAAGGTCTCTGATAGCAAATGGTCAGGAGTTCAAACATTTCATTGAAGATTTAAGTATAAAACCGGATGTAATATGTGTACAGGAAACTTGGATGAAAAGTTGTTTAGATTTTGTTTTATTAGGGTATAGTATAGTACGGCATGATAGAGAACAAGGGAGTGGTGGTGGGTGTGCAACATTCATTAAACAAGGAATTCCATATAGAATACTAGGAAAAGGAAGGGATCAAGAATATATTGCGGTGGGGATATGGGGTAGAGGTCAGGAGATAGTTATTATAAATTATTATAACCCGTGTAAAAAATTGATATTAGAGAAGTTAAAGGAAGTACATGGTCAAGATAATCATAGAGTAATATGGTGTGGGGACTTAAACGCTCATAATACACTATGGGGAGGAAGATACATAAATGCCAATGGTCAAGTAGTTGAGGAATTAATAGAGGAGAGGGAGCTGGTGTGTTTAAATGATGGGAAGGGAACGAGGATAGACGTTCATACAGGAATAGAGTCTGTGTTGGATTTGACATTAGTTTCAAATAACTTGGCTAGTAAGTGTAATTGGGAAGTTTGGGGGGAATCTAGCATTGGGAGTGATATTGAGACAGATAGAACAGTTAATCAAAGAGGAGGAAAATGGGTTTTTGAAAAGGCAAATTGGGATAAATTTGAAGAATTGTGTGAGGAAAAAATGGTTGCAATTGATTCAAAGGAAGATATTGACATCTTTAATGAAAAAGTGTGTGCAGTAATACTAGAAGCAGCATTAGAATCAATTCCAAAAAGTAAGGGGAAAATGACAAGAAAAGCTGTTCCTTGGTGGACAGAAAAGTGTAGTAAAGTTGTAAAGGATAGGAACAAGGCGTTTAAAATGCTTAAGAGAACACATAACTATAATCATCTAATTTTATTCAAGAAAGCACAAGCACTAGTGAGAAGAACTATAAGGCTAGCCAAAAGAGAAAGCTGGAATGTTTTTTGTAGTGGAATTGGAAGAACAACTCCAGTAGGTGAGGTGTGGAATATGATTAAGAGAATGGGAGGTAATAAGAAAGAATGGGAATATCCGGTATTAGAGTCAGGAGGAGAAATAGCTGTAATTGATAAGGATAAGGCAGAAATGCTAGGAAAAACATTAGCACAAATTCATGGATCAGGGAACTTAAGTGAGGAAGGGAAAATGAGAAGAGAAATAACAAAGGGGCAAAATATGGATGTGATGGTAAGTTGTGGGGGAATGGAAGGCCAGCCAATTAATTTCCAGTTCAATAGAGATGAATTGATGAGAGCTATTTGTAATGCAAACAGAAAACTTTCATCTCCAGGGAAGGATGAGATTGGATATATAATGCTAAGACATCTGAAGGATAGGGCTGTGGGGAAAATTTTAGAATTATATAATAGAGTATGGGACGAAGGAAAGCTTCCAAAAGCTTGGAAAGAAGCGATAATAATACCTATAAGAAAGCCAGGCAAAGATCCTTCGAATCCCTCTAATTATAGACCTATAGCTCTTACATCAAATGTTTGTAAAATTATGGAAAGGATGATTACGGAAAGGTTGTCATATTTATTGGAAAATAGAGGATTAATATCAAAATATCAGAGTGGTTTTAGAAAAGGTAGAGGAACAATGGATCCTATAGTATGTTTAGAAAATGAAATTAGAAAGGCGCAGGTAAATAAAGAATCTGTGATAGCAGTATTTTTAGATGTCGAGAAGGCCTATGATATGATGTGGAGGGAGGGACTTTTGATAAAATTAAGAAAGATGAATATTGGTGGAAGAATATATAACTGGATAAAAGATTTTCTGGAGAATAGGAGTTTCCAGGTAAAAATAGGGAATGAAGTGTCAAGTACGTTCCAGATAGAAAATGGAACTCCACAAGGGAGTGTAATAAGTCCATTATTGTTTTCTATAATGATTAATGATGTTTTTAACCAAGTAGAACCAGATATTGGTAGGTCTTTGTTTGCAGATGACGGGGCTCTCTGGAAAAAGGGTAGAAATTTATTATTTATTAATAGGAAAATACAAGAGGCAATTAGGAAAGTTGAAGAATGGGCATTTGACTGGGGTTTTAAATTCTCAGTGGAGAAAACTAAAACAATTATTTTTTCTAAGAAGAGGGTTGTTCCAGAAATGAGTTTGAAGATGTATGAGGAAACATTGGAAAGGGTAAAGGTGTTTAAGTTTTTAGGTATTTATTTTGATGTAAAACTTATATGGACTGAACATATTAATAAAATAGTTGAGAAATGTCAGAAGGTTTTAAATATCATGAGATGTATAAGTGGAGTGGAATGGGGGGCAAGTTTTTCTTCTTTAAAAACTATATATGTAGCAATGATTCGGTCTGTTTTTGATTATGGCTGTGTGGTATATGGTTCTGCCTCAAAAAACCTGTTAGGAAAACTTTGTAAAATCCAAGCTCAAGCAATGAGACAATGTTGTGGAGCAGTAAAGACTACACCCATATCAGCTTTACAAGTCCTGGTAGGAGAGATGCCACTAGAGATTAGAAGGAAACAATTAATGATTAATTACTGGGCTAACCTCCAGGGGCATAAAGATGAACACCCTACAAAAGTGGTTTTAAAGAATTGTTGGGAACAAAATGTAAGATGTTTAACAAGCTTTGGGTGGTGTAGTAAAATTTATGCAGAAGAATTACAGGTAAATAATATCAAGATGAGTCCAACAGTTGAAATCCAAGATTATGAACCATGGGTTTATATAACACCTCATATAGATCTGCATCTGCTGGAGGTTAAAAGAACAGAAAGAGAAGTTGACTTTAGATATGCTTTCTCAGAATATATCAGAGCCCAATATCCTCGACATATACAAGTATATACAGATGGATCAAAAGATCCAGAACATCAAACAACTGGGGCTGCTTTTTTAGTCAAAGTTACTAGTAATCAGTGGATTAGTGGAGTAAAGCGAACATCAAATCATTTGGCAGTTTATACTGTTGAATTGATAGGAATCCTTTTGGCATTACAGTGGGTAGAGGAAATAAAACCTGACAATGTTTTAATTTGTACAGATTCAGTTTCAGTTTTGAAGAGCTTGAGATCTTACAAATCTAATCATCAAGATATTCTTTTTAATATACTACATATGCATTCAAGAATTGTCCAAAATGGTATATCAATCAGTTTTATGTGGATTCCAGCACACATAGGAATAAGGGGAAATGAAGAAGTGGATATATTAGCAAAACAAGCTTTACAGAAAGATATAATAGAGTTACAAGTTCCATTAAGTAAATCAGAGATGAAGGTTTTAATCTGGAGTAAATTGATAGAAGAATGGCAAGTAGAGTGGAACAATGGGACAAAGGGTAGATTCCTTTTCAGCTCATTAAACAAGGTAAATCAAAGTATAAAGAGTATAGGTAAGTCAAGGAAAGAAGAGATTATTTTCAGCAGAATATTATTAGGGCACTCAAATTTAAATAGCACACTTAAAATAATAGGGAAACACCCAAACGGGTTATGTGAAATCTGTAAGGTTGAAGAAACAGTAACTCATGTATTTCTTGATTGTAGAAGATATGAGCAAGAAAGAGGAACAATGATAGAAGAATTAAGAAAGAAGGTAAAGCAGGAAATAAATTTTAAGGTTTTAATAAAATGGGCAAGTGAAATAAATAGTAAAGTTTTCTTCGATTTTATTAAAGAAACGGGTTTGGTGAATAGATTGTAAAACTCTGTTCCACACTCCGGAGCAGAAGGTGGCGGTAATGCACCTATTTAAGTTGGTTGCAAGCCGCCGTTAAAAATCAAAAAGAAGAAGAAGAAGGTCATCGCAGTTGAGTTTGGGTTAGTTGGAGAGTATTTAGTTGGAGAGTGTTTTTCGAGTAATTGCGAGTTTTTTTACAACTGGTTGGAGTGTTTTGTCTTTGGACAATGGCTTCAAGAAAGTTTTTTGTCGGCGTGGATGCTGTCTTGGAGGAGCTTGATGCTTGCAGCGCTGCCAGTTTCGATTCTGTTAGACAATGCTGGCGAAGACTCTGAATGTAAGTACAAGTAAGTACACATTTCGAGCTTATAAACATTGTATCTGTGTATTTCATGGACAAATGCATGCAACTATGCAAATTATGCATGCAACAGAAATCGAGAAATATCACAACCCATGCACTAGCTAATTCAAATTAGCATGGTTGGTATTGCTAAGCATGTGCGTATTTTTTTTGTGCGTCGCGTAAATGTTTTTGCATGTCTGTTGCATGCATATTTGAGATGATTTTTGCAATAATAAACGAGCACAGCCCATGCATATATTCATGCAATAGTTCAAATAAGCTTGGTAGCTTTTGCTAAGCTTTGTGTGCTGTTTGTCGCCCACATGTGCTAAAATAATGTTACATGCATATTTGTAGTTTTGCACGCGTTGTTCATTAGTTGCTTTGATTGCATGCATGTGGGCAAGAGTTGTTCATCAGTTGCAGTGATGCATGCTTGCGTGTCATGCATCCATACAACTGATGAACAAATGCCTGCTAAAATACAAATCTGCATGTAACATTATTTTAGCACATCTGGGCACCTGTAAAAGCACATTTTTATCTATACATGAAATGCATTCTACATGTTTGTTACATTCATATTTGAATCAGTGCATGCATGAGTGGTGCTCATTCATCTTTGCACATGTATTTGTCTTGTGTGGATATGCAAATATATTATATTCTTGTATCTGTTATATGCATATGTGAATTATTTTTGTGCATGTAATATTAGCATGCATTTCTGAATCGCAATGTGGATTTATAAATTTACATTTATGCATTTGGCAGATGCTTTTATCCAAAGTGACTTATATTGCATTTCAAGGTACACATTTTACATTCTTATCAATTCTCACAAATTTGTTTTGTTTTGCAGTCTGGACAGTGGTGATGAATGGCAGCCAGATCTGCCATGCACCAGCAGCAAGGAGGTTGTTTGCCCACCTCACACCTCCAAGACCCCCCACACCCTCTGTTGGTGATTCTGTGAGGCCACAGAGCCACACAGCTTTTTATGGACAATTTCTACACGGGCCGTGCCTTTTTATGGACCTGCTCACTAAGAAGACTCTGGCGTGTGGCACAATAAGCACCAACCGGCGGGGCTTCCCCAAAACCAAGGCAAATGACATCAGCCGCAGAGCCCAAAGGGGAACCATTCGATGGCTCCGAGACGGGAAACTTCTCTTTGTTAAGTGGATGGACACACGAGAGGTGACCATGTGTTCGACAATGCACAAGGCATATGTCGGTGATGAGGTCCTCAGGCGTGTCAATAATCCAGAGGGTGTATGGGAAAGGCATAGTCCCGATTCCAGCGGCAGTGAAAGACTATAATAAACATATGGGAGGTGTGGACCTGTCAGATGCCCTCATTGGCATCTGACTGCACATTTTTCTCTAAAACATTTAATTTATTTTGTTGAAGTTTATTATCTCTATGTATAATAAAATACAAGAACTGCTACATTCTCATACCTCTCATTTTTCCTCCCTTCAGTTAAATCTAAATAACTTTTCTTTAGAAGGTGATATCAAGAAGATTCTTTTTTTCCCTGTTTACTGCCACACAGAGGATTCAAAAGAAACCTTCCGCAGGGAAATACACCAAACAGGTCCTAAATTACATACTCTAAAATAAAAACTTAATTTAAAAATTAATCAATATCTGACTTTTTAAAAAATTGTGAATAAATACAATAAAATATATGCAATATTCCACCACTGTGTTAAAATGTAGAGTGTTTTCTGTAAAATGAGACCATTTTTATCCATTTACTCCAATGTATGTGGATAGGACGCTCTTTTAAATTCAGGTATGCTCTATTCTTTTAGCAATCAAAAATGGAGACTGTAAAAGTAGATTTGGAGACACCAGTGACTCCTTTCAGATAAATCTCCATAACTTTTTTTTAGAAGGAGATATCAAAAAAAAAAATTTTGTCCCTGTTTACTGCCACCTAGTGGAATCAAAAGAAACTTTCTGAAGGGATATAGAAAAAAAAGTTTTTTTTTGTTTTTTTTAAATAAAATATTAATTAAAAACTGTATCAAAAAAATGACTTTTTATGTGTTTATCATAAAATTGTGAATATATACAATATAATATATGCAATATTCCACCACTGTGTTAAAATTCAGAGTGTTTTCTGTAAAATGAGACCATTTTTATCCATTTACTCCAATGTATGTGGGAAGGGCGCTCTTTTAAATTCAGATATGCCAAATCCTCTAAAAAATTCAAAATATGCTGCAGAGCTGAAGAGGTTAAGGTGTAAGCTGGTTTTGTGGGTATAAGGCATAATATTGATGTAGTGCATTCGAAATATTAAGCCAAAATACTCAAATGCTTAGTGGCTATTAGAGATAGGAATGATTAACATAAACCCAGACTGTGTCTAAAAGAATGATTAAACAATTAAGTAAGCCAAGTTTAATAAATACTACCTATGACATTTTACTTTTACAGGTGGTACTGAAAGATTCCAGTCCGGTGGAGCTGGTGCATCACAGTTGCACGTGTGGCTGGAGCAGCTTTATGTAACCACTGTGTAGCCTTACTTTTCCAGTCTGCACATTATTCTCAGCTGAAGGTGCCTGTGGTCCCCCCTATTCTAAGCTGTACCGAAGGAGAACAACAATGGCACAAGCCCAGAACTTTGGTAAGTGACAATAAAAGGCATATATATATATCTGTTGCACACTCATTATATACATGTTGGTGATATTTTCTGAACTATATCCTGTTATTTGATAGGGTATAAAACCAGGACCTGTGGATAAGATGGCTGTGCTATCTGCAAAACCAAAGTGTGGAGGAAAAAAAGAGGGCATAAGGTAAAAGCTGAACATTGTAGATTTATTACAGTATCCTGCATGAATGTTTGAATGAAAATGTGTATGGCACATATGTAAAGTTTTATGTTTCACATAGGAGCACACTCTACAAAGGCCTGAGTGGGGATTTACCCGATCTCTCTATGCTTCAGGTAGGGGTAACAAGATCAAATTCCAAAGGACAGTATAATATGATCTCAACTTAAATTTATATACATATACTTGTATTTCACAATTTTATGAGGAGCTGTTTACAGAAGGGTTTTCGATTACAAAGCTATTTTTAGTGGTGTGAGGCCATGCACACCACTACATTGAAAAAAGGGAAGTGTTTATGGTATGATAATTACGATTTATTACATGCCTAGGTGACAGAAGCCTATAAGAACTTCTCCGCAGCTGAGGCACCGATGATCTGCAGCATGGGCATCAGCTGTGAAGTTCCTCTGGTTGACTCTGCCCTTGGCCCAGTTCAAGCTGGAAGTCCATTGTCCTACCAGCAACCAGCAACAGCTAAGAGGGACCTGTCCTTCCATGCTGCCCCACCACCTCCATCTCTGCCTCTTAAGAATTATCACCTGCAGCCATCTAATTGCATGTTTGTCTGTAGTGAAGCACAGCAGCTGTACCTTAAAAGTCTTGATGTCACTTGGGACATGGCACACAAATTTGAGTGTGCTACTAGAGAACAAAGTTCGTGCAGTGAATGGCATCAGTTAAGGAGGCCAAGACTGACTGCCTCACGTTTCAGGGAGATCTGTCAGGTGAGAGAGTGTACTGAAGACAGTCTGGCTGACCGGATACTGCAGGGAACCCGTCAGACTGCAGCTATGAAGAGGGGGCTTGAAATGGAGGCAGATGCCATCTGGGAGTACTGCCAGATGAAGAGGGTCAACCACTACCCTTGTGGATTTGTAATCCACCCTGATGCCCCTTGGTTGGGGGCATCTCCCGATGGGGTAATTTTTGATCCTTCAGAGCAGTGTAATTTTGGTTTGATTGAAATTAAATGTCCGAATGTCAAAAGCTATGTTGACTGTCCATATCTCAAAATGAATTCAGGCAAACTGGAGCTCAAAAGATCACATGCTTATTACTCGCAAGTACAAGGGCAGATGCTAATAACAGGAATGAATTGGTGTGACTTTGTTGTCTCAGCTGAGGAAGACGTACTAATTCAACGAATTTACAGAGACCGTGACATGTTAGATGTCATCAAAGAAAAGGTAGACAGGTTTTATTTCAATGTATACATGCAGAAATGCATGTAATGTGTGCAAATCCAATCACCATGCACAATGTAATGAAATGTAATGTGTGATGTAATGTAAATGCTTATTTTGAAATTGTATAAATTTATAATGCAACATTGAATTCGGTGACTTGATTTTAACAAAACCTATAAACCACTGGAGGGGCTGCTATGCCAATACTTAGTTGACAATTTTCCACTGTGGTGGGTTCACTGAATGAGAAAGATACTCAGCAGACATTCATGTGGTTATAACAATGCATTTATTCACAATCTTCTGGTTCATTTCCCATTTCTGGTCTATCTACACACACTTAAATTAGACCGATAACTAATTAACTAAACAAACAAAAGGTTTAAATGCTAGCCACAATGTGATGGGGAAAAAACTGCATGCAGCACACCTGCTGAGTAATTAGCTCAGTAGTACACTGCATGTGTATATATATATATATATGTGTATATATATATAAATGTGTATATATATATATATATATATGTATGTGTATATATATATGTGTGTATATATATATGTGTGTATATATATATGTGTGTATATATATGTGTGTGTATATATATATATATGTGTGTATATATATATATGTGTGTATATATATATATGTGTGTATATATATATATATATGTGTGTGTATATATATATGTGTGTGTATATATATATATATGTATATATATATATGTGTGTGTATATATATATATATATATATATGTGTATATATATATATATTAGGGGTGGGAATCTCTAGGCACCTCACGATTCGATTCGATTACGATTCAGAGGGTAACGATTATAGATTATTAACGATTTTTTTTTTTCTTGGTACTTTTAAAGCAAAGTATTTATGATGACCCATAACGAACTTACTTCCATCTTCCTATATTAATTTTATTAATAAAACAAATGGAAGTGATTTGAACATTGCAAAGAACCAACAGGAAAATAAATGTGTGCTGCAGCATACTTGTAGTAAAAAAATACAAACTTCAGCATATTCTGAATCTCTAGCATTTAATAATAGACTTCTAACCAACATCCTCTTGTTATTTCCAATGAGCAATATAATCCTTCAGACAAAAAAACATTTTGCTGTAGCAAAT